>NW_024879608.1:0-156010 GCF_900700415.2 Clupea harengus | reverse complement strand
ATTATGATAATAATACAATAATAATAATTGGTCGATAATCATTAATTATAATAATAATAACATAATGATGGTGATAATAATGAATAGCCTACTAATAGGCCTACTATTACTGATAATAATAATAACAATAATAATAATAATAATAAATAGTTATAATAATTATCTGTATGGGCCTAACAATAGCCTAACCTTGACATGTCAGGCCTATCAATAACAATATGCTATCTATCTATCTATCTATCTATATATGGTGGTGTAGTTGAGGGCGGTGGCGGCGGGCCGCGCGCTGGGGGGGCCCCAACTACCCCTAACCAGCTTTGGGGGGGCCCAGCTTACAAAAGTTTGAGAACCCCTGCTCTATATGAACTACTGTTAGCTTATGCATCTGTGTCCCCTCTATATGAACTACTGATAGCCTATGCATCTGTGTTCCTCTATATGAACTACTGTTAGCCTATGCATCTGTGTTCCTCTATATGAACTACTGTTAGCCTATGCATCTGTGTTCCCTCTATATGAACTACTGTCAGCCTATGCATATGTGTTCCCTCTATATGTACATCGTAAATTAGACAACAGTTAGCTGCGGCCCCTATGGGTCCTATAGGCTGTAATGTTATCTCTGAGAGGCTATTTACATTAGTAATTATTAGGGCTGATGTGACATACACGGTTCTCTAAACCCCTTTCTTCACATGTTTCTGAAAAACTACATCTGTATTGCACTTTATCCGACGGACTCACAGATCTGGGCCAAATCCACTCCAGGGTTGGGGCCCATTTTGGGACAAGGTGTAGTTAGGGGACGAGGTGTTGTTTGGGGATGAGGTGTAGTTAGGGGACGAGGTGTAGTTTGGGGACGATGTGTAGTTTGGGGACGAGGTGTAGTTTGGGGACGAGGTGTAGTTAGTGGAGGAGGTGTAGTTTGGGGATGAGGTGTAGTTAGGGGATGAGGTGTAGTTAGGGGATGAGGTGTAGTAAGGTGTCAAACCCAGACCAGACTGAGCACTGGGCCCTGGACTCTGTAGAGCGCCTTTACACAATTTTATTGTTTTGGCGCAATGTAAATAAAATAGAATTAAACTGAACTGAATGAACTCACTGACTGTACCCAGCATTGACAGGTCAGACACGGGCACACTGAGCAAAGCCTAGGCTAGGATAGCCTAGGATAGTAGGCTATCTAGTTACTCGTCTTTATATCAAAACTGTCATTCTGTTCAAATAAGCCCAGGATTAAATATACAACATATCAGGAACAACAACAAGCCCTTACAAGGCCATCCAAGCCTTTCTTTTTAGCACATTAAACGACCAAACCACGCCACAGTCCTGAAATTTTCAAACCGTCAGAGACAACACCAAGCAATCTGTATGCCCGCTGCCGGGGAAAATCGCTCCTCATTTGCATAGGATTAAACTTTTTCCAACTTTTTTCGGTCGCGTCGCCCAAAACGGTGGTCTACGTCACAATGGATTGCCTCCCTTTGAAATGCATGGGATTTAGAATAAGGCATCGCTCGCTACGCTGTCATGGGTTTGCACCGTAAAGGCTGCCTTCTGCTCCTGGAGTCCTGGAGGAAGGACAGTGCAGGATGGGATAAATGCAGAGAATAAATAAATAAACCCTAGGGCCTAGCCACATCCCTTCAAATTGACTATTACACTGTTAATCAGGGTGTGATTTTGAGCCTGTAAAAAGTTTTGCTCACTGAGATTCCATAACAAGCTAATGTTATTTTTGTTTGTCTCAGGTAACTACTATGGTTTTCATCTTTTTAACTTTGGATTTGGATCAGAAAAGAATCTCACCACGCCGATATCAGAAAGTTCAAATTATCGCTTGAGTTCAAGATAACACACCCGGGCGGAATAGGTCGTTTTCGCCAGCCGCTCTCGCCATCAAAATATGTGTTATTTTAATTTCGTAATTCCGTTAACAAACGATTGTCTCTTTTGGGACCAACCTCAGGGAAGGGAAGGGGCGCTGCAGGCTCCTCTGGGGAGGGGGTGGAGTCATCTGGAGTGTCTGAGGGCGTGGCCTGCTCCCCTAGAGTGTGTGATGGGGTGGGTTTCCGTAGTGATGGAGTGAGGATGCCGTCTGAGGATGGGGTAGCTGGAGTAAGACTGAGGGGACCAAAGAGAGAGAGAGAAATGTAAAATGTGTGTGTATGTCAGACCAAAGATGAAGGTGTTACTCTTTCATTCAGTTGCACACTCCTTCATAGTTACATAAATGTAGCAGATAAGTAGAGTATAATGCCATTATGCTCTTTGTGTAATTCCTTCTGCAACCACAGGGTGTCCCCCAGAGCCAATGGAATGGATGAGGAATCACTGACGACTCCACTGTGGAGTCATTAGTCTAATTTACTTTCTTTACTTGGTGACTTCCTTTATAACATGTTCTAACATATAACACAACATTTTACACAGATAGACCATGAAGTTATCTGGACTATAACCTGTTTGGCTGTCATAGACTAATGTTCACCTGTCTGCTAAAGCTCAGACAGTCCACAATACCAAACAGATCAAGTGCCCACTGTACACTCATTACTGTTTACTAAAAGATGGTAGGAGGATCTTGGTACACGAGCATCAGCCAGCATATGTATATCTTTACAACTGGTTCAGTGCATTGGGACAAAAATCCAGACTAAATCTACACTCTCTCCCTTTGCCTAGTCTTCCAAATTTTGTTGTATGCAAAAACAATGACGATGAAGGCTTTTCTATTCTATACCTTCTTCCTCCTTCATTTCATTTGCTTCTGTTTTTCCCTCCCTCCTTCAACACTCCATGCTCCTTCATAACTTTATCCTTGCCCCCTTTGTTCAGATCAGCATCCATGGGCCTGCCCTGTAGCTGATGTGTGTGTGTGTCACAGCCTCTGGCTAAGAGGGCAGTGCTGGAGACAGAGCCATCTTTCAGAATCAGAATCAGAATCAGAATCAGGTTTTATTGGCCAAGTAAGTTTGCACAAACAACGAATTTGACTTGGTAAAGTGACTCTCAGTGTGCTTACACAAAATATACAACACAATACAATACAATACAATACAAACAAACAAACAGTGCAACAGTGCAATGGACTAAGGAGTTTAAGAAAGTATGTACAAGGCGGAATGGCTATATACAGTAGCTGTGAAATGTTGCACAACAGTAGTGCAAAGAAGAAGTGGAGAGTGCGAGGGCACAGAGAACACCATAGGGACTATTGATCCTGGTGTTGAGTGTTGAGCAGCATTAACTGCTCACACCCTGGCAAAAATTGTCTTCACAAATCTCTTGTGCTGTTCAGATCTCATAAACGTTTGCTACACTGCCCAAATCTACTGATGGAAGAATTCCGAATTCTTTATTTTTGTCTGGAATAGAAATAATGATCTCCAAAATCAATGTCTTAGATGCAAACTGACCCGTTCTGCAGTGACGGTAGGCTACATGCTCTAAGCGTTTTCTCCTCCATCATAAAACCTCACTGGAAAAGATAATTAGTAAATGCATGTGTGCCTTGCTTCAATTTTTTTTTTTAAAGCAACACTAATCTGTGCTAAAATAGTTGATATTGCAAACACATCATCTATGCATTTTGCAATGATTGTTTGTGTTTTGGTAAGACTCTTACTTGAACCCTGCTTTATAAGGATAACATAACTATGTCATAATCTTGTCATGGCCGATGTCACATGCTGTTATAACAACTTACTGCCAAATTAACCCTTCTACTGTGTTTGAGATCAAATTGATTCTTTTTAGGACACACACACACAGATACTCACTCTTCATACATTCACACACACACACACACACACACTCCTCACCTGGCAACACAGCACATTCATATGTGTATGGATGAGGTCACACGTAGAGGCGAGGCATTTCAGAACCTGTTTGAGAAAGAGGAAGTAACAGACTCGGTCTGAAGACACATCGTGTTCGGCAGGATACTCTCCCAAATGTTTTACAATGATCCAGATCTATGAGACAAAGAAAAAGCAGGACTGCATGTTTTACAGAGAGATTACACTTGACAAAGAAACAGGTGAGATCATTCGGTAACGAAGATGCACTGTATTGACTTATTTATGGCGTTTTCTGTGTGCGCGTGTGTTTATCTCTGCGTGTCTATGTCTCAGTGTGTGGATGGATATGCATTTCATGATACATGGACAAATGTGTATATTTGTATTTTTATTTAATTCAATGTTTATGGTTGTGTATGTGTTTATATTGAGAGTCTGAACATTTAGAAATCTTTAACCTGATTTCCGTTTAAACCAGTTTGTCGAGGACCTGTTTTTCTACATATGAACCAGTGGATCTAAAATAGACCTGGTCTTATGACACACCCATACACACAAACACACATACGCACTCAAGCCCAGCAATATGTATCATAAAGGAAAGAGATTGTACTTGGAGGCAGTGGTCTGAATTTTAAGAGGACATTATTTCAGTGAACTCTCTCCACTAAATAAGGTATAGATACTTATGGACAGGTGTGTGTGTGTGTGTGTGTGTGTGTGTGTGTGTGTGTGTGTGTGTGTGTGTGTGTGTGTGTGTGTGTGTGTGTGTGTGTGTGTGTGTGTGTGTGTGAGAGAGAGAGAGAGTGATGCTGAGCAGATAGGAGCAGTAGGAGGAATATGTTAATGAGCTGTGTGAGAGAGCTGATGTTAAAGGTGTGTATGTGTGTGTGTGAAAATGACCGAGGCGGCCACCCCACGTCTTGGGATGTAGTGTAGGCTGAAACAACTTAGTGGTGAAGTCAGGAAACCACTCCAGGAGATGGTACCTCTTACAAAAATAGCTCTATTTATTTACAAGGGGAATACAACATCAACCCCAAAACATATATATATATATACAAAATTAACAAACATAAAGCAAAGATCTGTTGCCACGCATCTGGCTTACAGCTTTCTCTATGTACCATTCACTTTGCTCTCAAGCTCCTCTCATGCCTGTCCAATCTCTTTTCACTAAGCAAAGAGGCACCCTTTAACAAAGGCAGCCCATGGGGCTAAATTAGTTCCGATTGGACCCATCCACTGATGTGGGGGAACCCGGACCCAACCATTATGGTGGGGGAGTCCAAGTCTTTCTCCCTTTTTGGGCCACGGTTAGAAGGGGGGGGGGGGGGGGGGATTCATGTTCTGATGACGGAGGTGTGTGTGAGAGATGATGTTCTGATGATGGAGGTGTGTGTGTGTTTGTGTGTTTGTGTGTGTGTGTGTGTGTCAGTGGTTCTGATGATGGAGGTCTGTGTGTGTATGTGTCAGTGGTGATTAAGTTTCTGATGATGGAGGTGTATGTGTCAGTGGTGATTAATGTTCTGATGATGGAGGTCTGTGAGAGAGATGATGTTCTGATGATGGAGGTGTGTGTGTGTGTGTGTGTGTCAGTGGTGATTAATGTTCTGATGATGGAGGTGTGTGTGTGTGTGTGTGTGTGTGTGTGTGTGTGTGTGTGTCTGTCTGTGGTGATTAATGTTATGATGATGGAGGTGTGTGAGAGAGATGATGTTCTGATGATGGAGTTGTATGTGTGTGTGTCGGTGATGATTCATGTTCTGATGATGGAGGTGTGTGTGTGTGCGTGTCAGTGGTGATTAGATTAATGTTCTGAAGATTGTAACAAATCGCGGATATTGCATTAATATAAGAATTGTAAGAGTGTGTGTAGGTTCATTTTTGTGTTTTACATCTTAAGGGGGGGGGGGGGGGGGGGGGGCACACACATATGCACCCAAACACAGCAATATGTGTCATAAAGGTAAAAAATTGTACTTGGCCGCAGTGGTCTGAATTTTAAGAGGACATTATTTCAGTGAACTCTCTCCACTTAATGAGGCGTTGGTTTTAGTCTTGTTGCTCATTACTGTCCCAGGGTCCCTCTGATTGCATTAGTGCAGATAGTAGTAGTGATTCATGTTCTGATGATAGAGGAGTGTGTGTGTGTGTGTCACTGGTGAAATTAGGTTCTGATGATGGAGGAGTGTGTGTGTCAGTGGTGATTAAAGTTCTGATGATGGAGGTGCGTTTGTGTGTGTGTGTGTGTGTGTGTGTGTGTGTGTGTGTGTGTCAGTGGTGATTAGATTAATGTTCTGATGATTGTAACAAATCGTGGATATTGCACTAATATAAGAATTGTAAGAGTGTGTGTAGGTTCATTTTTTGTGTTTTACATCTTAAGGGGGGGGGGGGGGGGGGGGGGTTCCCTTAGGCAGACATGAGCCCGTAGCAGAAAGGCTGCTGTCATACATAGTTGACACTATGGATGAGGTCACATGTAGAGTTCAGGTATTTCAGAACCTGTTTGAGAAAGAGGAAATAACAGACTCGGTCTGAAGGCACATCGTGTTCGGCAGGATACTCTCCCAAATGTTTGACAATGATCCGGATCTATGAGACAAAGAAAGAGCAGGACTGCGTGTTTTAGAGAGAGATTACACTTGACAAAGAAACAGGTGAGATCATTTGGTAACGAAGATACACTGTATTGACTTATTTATGGCGTTTTCTGTGTGCGTGTGTGTGTTTATCTCTGCGTGTCTATGTCTCAGTGTGTGGATATGCATGTCATGATACATGGACAAATGTGTATATTTGTATTTTTATTTAATTTAATGTTTATGGTTGTGTATGTGTTTATATGAGAGACTGAGAGTCTGAACATTCAGAAATCTTTAACCTGATTTCAGTTTAAACCAGTTTGTCGAGGACCTGTTTTTCTACATTTGAACCAGTGCATCTGAAATAGACCTGGTCTTATGACACACCCATACACACAAACACACATACGCACTCAAGCCCAGCAATATGTATCATAAAGGAAAGAGATTGTACTTGGCCGCAGTGGTCTGAATTTTAAAAGGACATTATTTCAGTGAACTCTCTCCACTAAAAGAGGTGTTGGTTTGAGTCTTGTTGCTCATTACTGTCCCAGGGTCCCTCTGATTGCAGGGGTCTGATTGCATGAAAAGAGGGACGACTGTGTCCACCAGCCAAAGACACAAACACCACCAGTCATTTAGTCTGTAGTCACTCTCTCTGGAACCTCTAGTCCACGTACAAAGCCCTACTTCACACACACACTTACATAGACACATGCAAACTCTCTCACGCACATATAGACACACGCACACAAACGGCAGATTCAGCAGATCTTCTTGTGATTACAGGTACTGTACCAGTTTCCACTGGTGAGCTGTGATGGAACTGAAATAGACCCTTATAGACAGGAGTGTTTGTGTGTGTGTGTGTGTGTGTGTGTGTGTGTGTGTGTGTGTGTGTGTGTGTGTGTGTAAAAAAGTGATGCTGAGCAGATAGGAGCAGTAGGAGGAATATGTTGACGCGCTGTGTGAGAGAGCTGATGCTCTGATGATAAAGGTGTGTATATGTATGTGTGTGTGTGAAAACGACCCCACGTTTTGGGATGTAGGCTGAAAGAACTTAGTGGTGAAGTCAGGAAACCACTCCAAGAGATGGTGGCTCTTACAAAAATAACTCTATTTATTTACAAGGGGAATTCAACATCAACCTCAAAACATATACATGTTTATATACAAAATGAACAAACATAAAGCAAAAGAATAGGCAAAGATCTGTAGCCACGCATCTAGCGTACAGCTTTCTCTATGTACCATTCACTTTGCTCTCAAGCTCCTCTCATGCCTGTCCAATCTCTTTTCACTAAGCAAAGAGGCACCCTTTAAAAAAGGCAGCCCATGGGGCTAAATTGGTCCAATTAGTTCCGATTGGACCCATCCACTGATGTGGGGGAGCCTGGACCCAACCATTATGGTGGGGGAGTCCAAGTCTTTCTCCCTTTTTGGGCCACGTGAGAAGGGGGGGAATTCATGGTCTGATGATGGAGGTGTGTGTGTGTGTGTTTGTGTGCAGTGGCGGCTCCTGAAAAAATTATAAGGGGGGGCAATGTTTTTGATAATGATTAAGGCGACCCATTCAGTAGGTACATTAAGTTAGCTGATTAACTCA
Organism: Clupea harengus; assembly: GCF_900700415.2. Lineage (NCBI taxonomy): Eukaryota > Metazoa > Chordata > Actinopteri > Clupeiformes > Clupeidae > Clupea > Clupea harengus. The sequence continues at coordinate 148,007 of NW_024879608.1, read as the reverse complement.
TACAGCAATACCTTTTTGTCCACTATTGGCAGCACACAACAGTAATATGTCCCCTCTTGCTACATAGCTAGAGTAGCAAGTTACAGGTGGAAAGCTATGGAAGAAAGTTGCATCCAGGAGCCTTCATAAGCAAACATGATGTGGCTCCACATTAAATTATCCCATTTTTTCATTATCCACGTGTCTCAAATATTGTATGATGTAACATAGCTTAACAGGACACATGATATGTCCAGTAACAACATAAAGAAGGGGTAACATATAAGTCAAAACCAACAATATTTATTGACTGATCTTGAAAGTATTGGCTTACAAAAGCAAAATAAGTCATCACATAAAAAATAATTCAGTGTTAGTTCAAGAAGCGAACTGTGAAACACTGTGAAACCTATGAAAAGTGACAGTGGTATATAGAAATACAGACAGCGTTAGCCACTTCACGACCGCGATTTTCTTTCGTTCCAATTCTTGGATGTAGGATTTCCCTCCCTTTGTAGAAACCTGTTGAATGGATACATTTAGTCTAGGTCCTAATTGTTTTGTTCAATTTATCTTCATTAGTACGCTGACTAAAAAGGAGTTTCTGTCAAAGAGCGAATCGAGTTGTTGCACTGAACAAGAGCCATCTTGACAGAATATGCCTCTGTCGAGCTGTATGACGTTCGTATAGGCTTTTACGTCCATTACTTATGACACGACATCGAGGGGCGAGCCCTCCCAAAAGCCATAGAGAATGCATTGAGAGCTCTGTTTTGTGAAAAAAATTGATTTAACATGGGAGTCAATGGGAGAGGTCTGGGGCGATTTTCATTTCGCCCCAAATCGCCCCAGAAGGGGCGGGGCCATTTGAAGCACGACTTTAGGCTGACTGAATGACTATTACCTGATTCGACAATGACATACAGAGGCAGATCAGACGGTCTAGTGGTAGAATGCGATAGAAAAAAAAAAAATGATAACATTTAAATTTACATGTCGTCATTTACGCGACTTACAAGGATATTGCGTATCAGGAGTTTTTTTTTCTTCTTTTCACCTAGGCAGTGCGTCGCCCCAATCGCCCTTATGGACAAGCCGCCCCTGTTTGTGTGTGTGTGTGTGTGTGTCAGTGGTTCTGATGATGGAGGTCTGTGTGTGTATGTGTCAGTGGTGATAAATGTTCTGATGATGGAGGTCTGTGAGAGAGATGATGTTCTGATGATGGAGATGTGTGTGTGTGTCAGTGGTGATTAATGTTCTGATGATGGAGGTGTTTGTGTTTGTGTGTGTGTGTGTGTGTGTGTGTGTGTGTGTGTGTGTGTGTGTGTGTGTGTGTGTGTGTGTGTGTGTGTGTGTGTCTGTGGTGATTAATGTTATGATGATGGAGGTGTGTGAGAGAGATGATGTTCTGATGATGGAGGTGTATGTGTGTGTGTGTGTCAGTGGTAATTCATGTTCTGATGATGGAGGTGTGTGTGTGTGTGTCAGTGGTGTTTAGATTAATGTTCTGATGATTGTAACAAATCGTGGGTATTGCACTAATATAATAATTGTAAGAGTGTGTGTAGGTTAATGTTTATGTTTTACATCTTAAGAGGGGGGGAGGGGCTCCCTTGGGCAGACGTGAGCCAGTAGCAGAAAGGCTACTGACATACATAGTTGACACCATTGGATGGAGCTTGTGATGACAATAATAGGAAGACAGAAGGATGCATATAGTGTATTGTGTATCTGATCAGCTATAGCACAACACTGACCAGAGACTTCAAACAGCAAGGACCTGAACATGCTGCTGCTTCAAGTCAAGTGAAGTCAAGTAGGTGACCATCTCCACACATTTCAACCCACTCCGCAGATATATGCAGACACACACACACACAGATACTCACTCTTCATACATTCATACACACACACACACACACACACACACACACAAACACTCATATGACAACACAGCACACTCAAGTGTGTATGGATGAGGACACAGGTACAGTCGAGTTATTTCAAAACCGGTTTGAGAAAGAGGAAGTAACAGACTCCTTCTGAAGGCACATCGTGTTCGGCGGGATAGTCTTCCAAACATTTGACAATGGTCCGGATCTATGAAACAAAGAAAAAGCAGGACTTTGTGTTTTAGAGAGAGATTGCACTTGACAAAGAAACAGGTGAGATCATTTGCGGACGAAGATACACTGTATTGACTTATTTATGGCGTTTTCTGTGTCGGTGTGTGTGTGTGTGTGTGTGTGTGTGTGTGTTTGTGTGTGTTTACGTACGTCTCAGTGTGTGTATGGGTATGCATTTTATGTTACATGGACAAATGTGTACTATTTAATTTAATATGTTTATGGTTATATATGTGTTTATATGGTTATGTATGTTTGCTTGTGAGAGTCTGAAAACTTTAACCTGTCTTCAGGTAAAACCAGTTTGTCAAGGTCCTGTTTTTCTACTTCTACTTCAACCAGTGCATCTGAAATAGACCTGGTCTTATGACCACGAGGCTGCCAGGTTACTTTTTCACTACTAGAAGATCTTAAAAGATTCTTCTTTTGCTATCAATGGAAGTTAAATAACAATACTGTATGACTACACGACTTGGCCCATGATGATATCAGAATTTGTGAATGTGAGTGTCCAGATGCTGTCTTTGTTCATGACTTGTGAAAGAACGTGCTGTTCTCCGGCGAATTTGCCGAAGGCCCACGCTTGGTTCAAGTTAGCTTGTTCAGGAAGAACAGACTTGTAGAAGACGGCTTAGCGAAAGAATGTGTTTATTCAGCCACTAGCCACGGTCACCGCAACACAACACGAGCATGCACTAGGCACGTCTGCTGCTAACGGGTTGGTCTTCTTCTTCTTCTTAAACATTACAGGGATGTACATGCATTTATACTGTAGAATTAATGTATGTGTGTAGGGGAGTGGATGAGTGTGTCTGGAGGTTAAAAGGGAAAGTCTAGCTTGACCAGGGCTATAGCCAGGTATGGCCATATAGATGCTAATGCCTTTTGGCCTCAACCATCTTGTGGTGGTTGTAGACAAAAGCCAACTAATGTCTCTAGCTCCAAGACACACAAAAGCCAGGAACCATGTCTGATGGCTCATCAACACAGACAAAAGGCCAGGGGCGACACCTCGATGGCACTAGTCTGGTGCTATGCAAACTAAACTTGTGGGGGTTTGTTGAGATGTAGTTATATTATGTGAAGTTATGAAAACGCCTAAATCTAACACTAGCCATGAAATAACCATCACTGCTGGATGTGTACATGTTTGATTTTCTTTCATTTGGTTCTGGTTTTTGAAACACAACTCATAAGAACTGAATGAAGGCCATGGTTTCAACCGACTCACAAGGAGCACATACCAGAGAGAGCTGACACACCTCCACAGACACACAAGCCAGAGTGGAGAAAGGCAGGTAGTGCACTAGTCGTCCTTGTCAACTAGAGAGCACAAGAGAGGTAACATGAAAGTAAATCATTTAAAGTAGCTACATTGTTATCCTTGTATGTGTGTTGGTTTGTCTCAGTAATAGTTGTGTGTAAATAATGCAGCCTTTAAGAATGCCTTTTTGTGTTTCTGAGAGGGAGAGAGAGTATGACATAGTGGGTGGGCATTATGTGTAATGTTGCACACCTACACACACAAACACACATACGCACTCAAACTCCGAAATATGTATCATAAAGGTAAGAAATTGTACTTGGAGGCAGTGGTCTGAATTTTAAAAGGACATTATTTCAGTGAACTCTCTCCACTAAATTAGGTGTTGGTTTGAATCTTGTTGCTCATTACTGTCCCAGGGTCACTCTGATTGCAGGTGTCTGATTGAATGAAAAGAGGGACGACTGTGTGCACCAGCCAAAGACACAAACACCACCAGTCATTTAGTCTGTAGTCACTCTCTCTGGAACCTCTAGTCCCCCTACAGAGCCCTACTTGTCACACACACTTACATAGTAGTTACATGCAGACATGCAAGATGATGTTCTGATGATGAAGATGTGTGTGTGTGTGTTTGTGTGTGTGTGTGTATGTGTCAGTGGTGATTATTGTTCTGATGATGGAGGTGAGTGTGTGTGTGTGTGTTTGTGTGTGTGTGTGTGTGTGTGTGTGTGTCAGTGGTTCTGATGATGGAGGTCTGTGTGTGTATGTGTCAGTGGTGATTAATGTTCTGATGATGGAGGTGTGTGAGAGAGATGATGTTCTGATAATGGATATGTGTGTGTGTGTGTCAGTGGTGATTCATGTTCTGATGATGGAGGTGTGTGAGAGAGATGATGTTCTGATGATGGAGATGTGTGTGTGTGTGTGTTATCTCTCCTTGTTCTCTAGAGTAAGATCTTCAATATTCAAATGTGTTCTGTTTTTCACCAGTTGTATGGTGTCAGGAGCTAAACGCATACATCAGTGCCAGATAATCTCTAATAAAATAAGTGAGGCCAGGCAGGTTTATTTATACATCACATTTTATACACAAGGGTATTGTAATGTGCTTTACATAAAGAAAAGCAAAAGGAACATCCTGGTTTGGGCAGCACGGTGGCTCAGTGGTTAGCATTGTCGCCTCACAGCAAGAAGGCCCTGGGTTCGAATCCAGATCCTTTCTTTGTGGAGTTTGCATGTTCTCCCCGTGCCTGCGTGGGTTTACTCCGGGTACTCCGGTTTCCCCCACCATCATAAAGACATGCATTGCATCGTATGAATGTTGGTGGTGGTCGGAGGGGCCGTAGGCGCTGATTGGCAGCCACGCTTCTGTCAGTCTGCAGCTGTGGCTACTGATGTAGCTTACCACCACCGGTATGACTGTGTATGAATGACTACTGGACTCTGGACTCTGTAAAGCGACTTCGGGTATTTAGAGAAGCGCTATATAAGATTGAATTGATTGATTGATTGAACATCCTAAAGAGAATTAAAGCAACTAGATGTGCATTTCCTGAAGGAAATACCAGTGTATGCAAAGGAAAAGTAGAAGTGGTTGCTAGGATGTTGCTATGGTAATAAAGGTGGTTACTAGGGAAGTGTGAGGGACCGAGGCGGCCACCCCACGTGTTGGGATGTGGGCTAGAGAGAAATACCGCTCCTTAGCGGCGCACGCTTCTGCATACGAGCAGCGGGATGGGAGTGATGTGTGAGAAAGTGTGAGTAACAGTATGTATGAGGTAACCAGGTTTGCTTATGGAAACAGGGAGTAAATGGGACATGACATAGTGGGTACTGAACTACATGCCATAGTTGGTAATCATAATAAACGGGGTGAACAGTGGCAATGGTGGTTTAAGTGTTTTCTGTAATGTCGTGCCAAGCAACAACTCTCATGTCACAGGAACCAGATCCTCCCAGGTCACAGACAACACACAGAATCGGAAATGGTTTATATAAATGTTTATTTACCATAAGAACACAGGACTGTAGGCACAGAACCGCTGTATAAAGGAACCCACTAGGGGACAAGCATAAATAAACCTGTGACATATAGGGTATCAGCAAAGGAAACTGCCTTGCCTGTTGGATTTACAGTTTTTCTCGATTGCTTACACACATTTAGCGAATCATGGGTCAACTTAATCTAATGCTCACATCTTCTTTGCACAGCAAGAGTCTTCTCTGGCGAATGGGTTAACTATTTCTCATTGCTTTCACACAAATTTCTTTGAGTTTTAACACACTTTTCAAAACAGTTAACACACTTCTCAGAGAAAGACACAAAACCTTATTGAATAACCATGTCAACACATTGCAGACACTTAGTAGCAGCCTACTGAAACTGCTCTCTATATTCTAAATATCATCAGCACCTGTGTGAACTCTCTGTGCACAACTAATCAAGTAGTTCAGAACCTTTAAATACATAAGGTCAATAGATTGATTTTTATACCAAGCATGGATCGAGGAGGCCGCCACCAAAAATAGTGCAATAGGCTGTAAATACTGTAAATATACAGTAATCAGAATTCTACCGTGTATGTTGTAAATTATTTTAGTGAAACTACAGTACTACATTGTATTGTGGCAACACACTTTAAAAAGTATAGAAATGGTTGTTGCCAAGAGTGCAAATACAATGAAACACAGCACAGTAAATTGACTGTAAAGGCCAGCAAAGTGTCATTGTCATTGCCGAACGTACAAACAATTGATGTGACAGTATGACGGATCAGGTTTGGCTGAGCCCTTTGGCCAGCCTCTCTCATGGAGAGGTCATGATTGACTAATTTCATTAGAGCATCTTACATGAATGCCACACAGAGGCCCCTCTATTTCTACTATGGCCTCTTCCCTGTCCTCGTCCTAGTCCTTGCTGAGGTACACACTGGCCCACACTGGTGGCAGGGGGAGACTGTTCACTGCAGAACAGATTTGACCTTTTTACTGTATATTGAAACCTGTCATTTTGACTTCTTACAGTATCCAATCTAATGTGGAAAAATGACTGCAATAAATATTTTTGTGTCAGAATTTGCCATTTTGTACACAGTAGAACAAATGTAAAATCAATGGTATTGACAGGTCCTTGTTTAGAATATCTTTTACAGTATTTAGCAATACAAAAACAGAACTACAATATTTTATGTATACAAATTATCAGATTTCAAATACTTTCTGACAGTATATTGTCAAGAGTGCTCAGTACAAAACCCAAATTGTAGTATGTTGTCAGTGGTAAAATAGTCAATGCTGTGAGGGTGTTGCACAAAAGTTGAAGCGATGGATTCAGAGGTTGATATTGATAGCTGTAGTTTGAATTTTGTTATCCATTGTTAAATAAATGAGAAAACATACATTTTCAATTGAGCACAAATTGTAGGTTTTGATGGAAATGCTTGGTTTTGATGGGTGTGTGATAAGTTTTGAGAAGGTGGTGTCATTCTGCAAACATCAAATAGTGTTTTGGTTATTTCATCTTCTGTTATGGGCTGTGTGTGAGCTGTTTTGAAAAAGTAAACAGTGATTGGAAAAATGTGCCAAAGCAGAAAAACTGTAATTTCTGTATACCAACATTTCCGTATATCGACGGCTGTTACAGTTTTTCTCGATTGCTTAAACTCATTTTTTGAAAGCATGCCTCGTTTTCTCAAAACTCTAAACACAAATCCCAAAACCACTCACACAAAATGCAAAACCCTTTATATCTCCTGCAAAATGCAACTTTGCTTTCAAAACAGTGTTATGTCACGTCAAAAGGGTATTTTGTTTTTAAATGACAAACACAGCCCATTATATGAGTAGACATTCTAAGCATCGATTGAACACTGATGTGCTCAATAGAAAACACTACTATGAAATGGGAAAACACCAGTATGAAGGCCTTATCAGGAGCATTATGTTACTGTACGCTTATTCCTGTAGTAAAATATAACTGTATAATGTTTTTACTCAAATATAAAACAACACACAAATATACAGTAACAACTAAAATATTTCGTAATTTTTTCCAAAAGTGCTGTAGCCTATACATCACAGCAAACACAACTGAATGTGTAAATGATTTGCACAGAACAAACAATAGGATATAGGCCAGTACAGTCAACAAAAAAAAGAAAGAAAAATGTAAAATAAAAAAGGACAAAAAACTACTGCATCCTGTTCTAGCTCAAGACAATATTGACAATGTTGTATCAGAAATAGACCTACACAGTGTTGTGAATGTTGTTGCATTTTGTGTGAGTGGTTTAGGGATTTGTGTTTAGAGTTTTGAGAAAACGAGGCATGCTTCATGTGTGTAAGCAATCGAGAAAAACTGTAACATTGGATTGGATTACAATACAGTACAGTAATGTGTCAGTGCTGATAGGACGCAATCAGTTGTGGAAATGTATATGACTTACTTGCACATAGTCATAGCATAACTGTTTGACTGTCGGAGTTTCTGACAAAAGGCACCCTGTACACCTGCTTTATTCTCAAGGTGTTCCGCCTTAGAACACAGTCCACTGTGGCTAGGCTCACTGTATTGATGTTTAGGAATATGTCTTGGTCATCAATGGTTGCACTTTGTATTTGTTTACGTAATTTTACAGATAGAGTACAATGGAAAATACAAGAATACTATGCTCCTGATAAGGCATTCAAACTAGTGTTTTCCTGTCATAGTAGTGTTTCTTACCTATTCCCTCTTCTGAATGTTCAGAGAATGGATGCAACTGAGAAGCGGCTTATATTTGGTTGAACCCTCTGGCCAGCCTCCTGCATGGTCAAACCATGGTTGACCACATGGTTGACCACAGTGGCCCGAATCTCATCATAGATAATGGCTCTCCTTCTTGCTCTTTCTCTTCATCCTCTTCCTCCTCCTCCTCCTCCTCTTACTCTCACTCTTCTGCCTTTCTGATCACATCTCACTTCAATATTGCCATCAATTGTTCTCCAAACCAGGAGCTAACCTGTGGCCATCATATTGCTAAAGCTTTGATTTCAAATTGCACAACAGCCTTGGAAATGGAAGTTTTGCCAATTGAATAGCAGTGTGTTCTGTCTGAACACAAGGAGGTTTTGGCATTGACGAAGTGTGCAAAGTAGAGAGGATGGTGTTTAGTGTTTTGAAGAAAGTGTGGTTACCAATTGAAATCTGTGTCTAAAGCAGATAATTGTGTGTTGTGTTTTGAAGAAAGTGCGGTTAACAATTGAAATCTGTGTCTAAAGCAGATAATTGTGCTTATAGTTTAGCAGAATTGGTTTAGGGAGTTGGCACATGAGTTACAGGTTGTGGTCATTGTGCCATAAATTCCAGTTTTTGAATGTAATCAATCGAGAAAAACTGTATTACTCATTTAAGGATAGACCTTCAAGAGGGTAGACCACGATATGAATCCCTGTGACGCACCATGCCAGGTCTTGCCATCACATTCATATATAAAAAGCCAAATTTAGGCATGTTTCCAACCTGCAGCAGAGTTGTGGCATAATGGTGAGTCCCATCAATCTCAACACGTTTCGTTTTAGCTTCCATCAGGTCCCAACAGACCCCTCCGTGATCAAGCCACCATCTAATTGCTGTGATACAGGAGGACATTAATCTGTAGAGCGTAGCCATGGCAGAGCATGTGGACAGCAACAGGCACTTGTTGGGAACTATTTTACTGCTTTCAGTGGTATTCCTAGCTGTGCTGCAGTGAACAGTGACCCTGGAGCTTCAGCCTTTAAACAGCATCCTGGAGCAGAACCGCCATCTCTCTGCGCCATCGTCCAGAAAATGGCACTCACAGCATTTATTATAGAGCTAATCGCAGCATTTATATACAATCCAGTAGTGACACATCTACCCTTTCACACAATGAATGTGGCAGAGACTTTCCAGATCAGGGTCCAGTAGACTCAAGGACACTTCAACACCGGGTCCTCAGCTCAGGACAGTCCTCTATGTAGCAGCAGTCTGGTGTGCAGCTAGTGGTGGGATGTACAGTACATCTCATGGTCCTCTAACAGTGCTGGTGGATGCACAGTTCTGCTCGGGCCCACATCCTTCTGGTGGAGTTTCAGCCATTTAAAGACACCCTCCCCAAATGAATATGACGTTTTACCTAGGGTGACCAGACGTCTCCGTTTTCCAATTACAAAGATAAAAACATTACATGTTTTGGAGGTGTTTACGTGTCTGAACTGAAAACGTCCCCGGATTTTGTTTCAGAAATCTGGTCACCTTAGTTTTACCTGTTCCACAAACACCATGTGCTACTGTAAGTTGCTAGAGTTTATAAATGAGTTCAGAAATAGCAATTCTGCTGGACTGTTCCCTTTGACCTTGCCCTATTTGTGCCTTGTCATGACGTCATGCGCATAGCACATCTCTGGCCTTTCAAATGTGTTTGTTTTATTCAGTCATTGGGTTGCCTGCCTAAGCACATTTACTGTAGTAGAAATACTGATGGAAATCTCAGTATCATGGCATATTGATTTAAACCTGTGTTGTTGAATTTGTGTCATATGAGCAAATCATATCAACTGAAATAGCGATGTGCACTGTGATGACAAGCGCTGCTGTGGTACCACACAGCTATAGCAAGCTATTTTAGCACAGGGAAATGAAGGGTTAACCAGAAATAAGAGGTCAAGACTGAGTGAAAGCAATGAAATAAAAGATTCCCAAAATGTCACAAACTGTTTATTTGTAGACTGAACGCATTCTGTACTACAGTGACCGTGGCTATGCATTCATTCATCAGTTAATTCAATTTAATTCAATTAAATTCAATCTAATGGAAATGGTCTCTAAGCGCTTTACAGAGTGGGATTAGTTGCAAAGACTGCAGCAGCATCCCTCAGTGGAAATGTGAGTAGGAGGGGAATAAAGAGAAAATGAATGGACAGAGCTAAGTTGCGTTGTGTATGTGTATATGTTACAGTTTTTCTCAATTGCTAACACACATTTTTTGAAAGCATGCCTCGTTTCCTCAAAACTCTAAACACAAATCCCAAAACCACTCACACAAAATGCAAAACCCTTTATACATCCTGCAAAAGCCAACTTTGCTTTCAAAACAGTGTTATGTCACCTCAAAAGGGTACTTTGTTTTCTAATGACAAACACAGCCCATTATATGAGTAGACATTCTAAGCATCGATTGAACACTGATGTGCTCAATGGAAAACACTACTATGAAATGGGAAAACACCAGTATGAAGGCCTTATCAGGAACATTATGTTACTATACGCTTACTCCTGTAGTAAAATATAACTGTATAATGTTTTTACGCAAATATAAAACAACACACAAATATACAGTAACAACTAAAATATTTCTTTATTTTATCCAAAAGTGCTGTAGCCTATACATCACAGCAAACACAAATGAATGTGTAAATGATTTGCACAGAACAAACAATAGGATATAGGCCAGTACAGTCAACAAAAAAAAGAAAGAAAAATGTAAAATAAAAAAGGACAAAAAACTACTGCATCCTGTTCTAGCTCAAGACAATATTGACAATGTGCTATCAGAAATAGACCTACACAGTGTTGTGAATGTTGTTGCATTTTGTGTGAGTGGTTTAGGGATTTGTGTTTAGAGTTTTGAGAAAACGAGGCATGCTTCATGTGTGTAAGCAATCGAGAAAAACTGTAACATTGGATTGGATTACAATACAGTACAGTAATGTGTCAGTGCTGATAGGACACAATCAGTTGTGAAAATGTATATGACTTACTTGCACATAGTCATAGCATAACTGTTTGACTGTCGGAGTTTCTGACAAAAGGCACCCTGTACACCTGCTTTATTCTCAAGGTGTTCCGCCTTAGAACACAGTCCACTGTGGCTAGGCTCACTGTATTGATGTTTAGGAATATGTCTTGGTCATCAATGGTTGCACTTTGTATTTGTTTACGTAATTTTACAGATACAGTACAATGGAAAATACAAGAATACTATGCTCCTGATAAGGCATTCAAACTAGTGTTTTCCTGTCATAGTAGTGTTTCTTACCTATTCCCTCTTCTGAATGTCCAGAGAATGGATGCAACTGAGAAGCGGCTTATATTTGGTTGAACCCTCTGGCCAGCCTCCTGCATGGTCAAACCATGGTTGACCATATGGTTGACCACAGTGGCCCGAATCTCATCAGAGATAATGGCTCTCCTTCTTGCTCTTTCTCTTCATCCTCTTCCTCCTCCTCCTCCTCCTCCTCTTACTCTCACTCCTCTGCCTTTCTGATCACCTCTCACTTCAATGTTGCCATCAATTGTTCTCCAAACCAGGAGCTAACCTGCCTTTGAAATGGAAGTTTTGCCAATTGAATAGCAGTGTGTTCTGTCTGAACACAAGGAGGTTTTGGCATTGATGAAGTGTGCAAAGTAGAGAGGATGGTGTTTAGTGTTTTGAAGAAAGTGTGGTTAACAATTGAAATTTGTGTCTAAAGCACATAATTGTGTGTTGTGTTTTGAAGAAAGTGCGGTTAACAATTGAAATTTGTGTCTAAAGCACATAATTGTGCTTATAGTTTAGCAGAATTGGTTTAGGGAGTTGGCACATGAGTTACAGGTTGTGGTCATTGTGCCATAAGTTCCAGTTTTTGAATGTAATCAATCGAGAAAAACTGTAAAAAAGGACAAAAAACTACTGCATCCTGTTCTAGCTCAAGACAATATTGACAATGTGCTATCAGAAATAGACCTACACAGTGTTGTGAATGTTGTTGCATTTTGTGTGAGTGGTTTAGGGATTTGTGTTTAGAGTTTTGAGAAAACGAGGCATGCTTCATGTGTGTAAGCAATCGAGAAAAACTGTAACATTGGATTGGATTACAATACAGTACAGTAATGTGTCAGTGCTGATAGGACACAATCAGTTGTGAAAATGTATATGACTTACTTGCACATAGTCATAGCATAACTGTTTGACTGTCGGAGTTTCTGACAAAAGGCACCCTGTACACCTGCTTTATTCTCAAGGTGTTCCGCCTTAGAACACAGTCCACTGTGGCTAGGCTCACTGTATTGATGTTTAGGAATATGTCTTGGTCATCAATGGTTGCACTTTGTATTTGTTTACGTAATTTTACAGATACAGTACAATGGAAAATACAAGAATACTATGCTCCTGATAAGGCATTCAAACTAGTGTTTTCCTGTCATAGTAGTGCTTCTTACCTATTCCCTCTTCTGAATGTCCAGAGAATGGATGCAACTGAGAAGCGGCTTATATTTGGTTGAACCCTCTGGCCAGCCTCCTGCATGGTCAAACCATGGTTGACCATATGGTTGACCACAGTGGCCCGAATCTCATCAGAGATAATGGCTCTCCTTCTTGCTCTTTCTCTTCATCCTCTTCCTCCTCCTCCTCCTCCTCCTCTTACTCTCACTCCTCTGCCTTTCTGATCACCTCTCACTTCAATGTTGCCATCAATTGTTCTCCAAACCAGGAGCTAACCTGTGGCCATCATATTGCTAAAGCTTTGATTTCAAATTGCACAACAGCCTTTGAAATGGAAGTTTTGCCAATTGAATAGCAGTGTGTTCTGTCTGAACACAAGGAGGTTTTGGCATTGATGAAGTGTGCAAAGTAGAGAGGATGGTGTTTAGTGTTTTGAAGAAAGTGTGGTTAACAATTGAAATTTGTGTCTAAAGCACATAATTGTGTGTTGTGTTTTGAAGAAAGTGCGGTTAACAATTGAAATTTGTGTCTAAAGCACATAATTGTGCTTATAGTTTAGCAGAATTAGTTTAGGGAGTTGGCACATGAGTTACAGGTTGTGGTCATTGTGCCATAAGTTCCAGTTTTTGAATGTAATCAATTGAGAAAAACTGTATTATAGATAATGATGATGAGGAACAATGTTATCACAGCCATTGGCTTTTGCAGGTAAAATGTCGTACTATATGGGAGAAAACAGAGACAGGTTAGAAACAGAATATCAGAAAACGTATCATATACACACAATAAAACACGGACTGCCATCAAATGACAAAACCATAAAACACCATTGGTGCATTTTGGGTTAGCATGGGGCACAACATGTTGAAGAGCAACTACTGAAACTACAAACAATATTGTGCCATAAAAGAAAAAGGAATTCATTTAAATTTAAATTTCCCCTTTACTTCTCTATTGTAATTTAACCCCCTTAGACCAGACTTTTCTTTCATCCCGATTGCTGTGATAGGATGCCCAGGTAATGTCTTTGTCAGGCAGCCACCTCCACACACTAGACCTTAGTATAGTGCCTGTGCAATACTCCCATCTGGGCTCTAGTTTCTGGAGCTTAGGTGTCTGACTGATGGACATTGTATACAAAACCAAAGCTGACGTTCCTTGCACTTTCTCATGAATAGTGGGATATTTTATTTGTTTGGTTCATGTATGACCTTTGAACATGTAGACACATTTTGCAACAAACTCAATTGAGTGCCATTTGTAACTGGCATGTGAATGTGGAGTATTATAATTTTGTATCATATGTACATTGCCAATTTGATCTTTTTAGTTTGAACGACTTTTTCTAAGTAGCTTCAGTTAACCAAACTAGATTTCTCCCAAGGGTAGCTTTGCTGTAGTTCAACTTCTTCCAGTGTGCGGTAATTGGGAGCTTGCAAAGCTGTGCCTTTAAAGTAGCTTCCCCAACACTGCTTTTGACTTGGTGACCTCTGAACCCCCTTTGCCACTGCACTGCTGTGCTTCTCCTGTTGTGTGAGAGCATCAGTCCATCATTTCACGGTCACAGAACTAATTTCAGAACTCATTTTGTAGAAAAAAGTAATTCTGCCCATGCAATAGACTTTCGAGGCCAACATTTATAATTCTGTAGCAAGAAATGCTGAATGCTTTTGTCAATGAAAGCAAAGGCTGATTGATTATAATATTTAGCTAATATTATAATATTAACATAATATTATTATTATTATATTATTAGAATATTATAATAATATTTAATATTACCACTAGCATTATTTTGCTTTGTTCCTGGTAACTATATTCCCATCACTTTGACTTAGACTTACACATAATCATACACATTTATGTTCGTAATATTATTTTATACACATAAGGCAACTGTTACCACATCTCCCTCATTGTCACGAAACACAAAGCAAACAACCCTAGAACACATCTACATGCTGTTAAGTTTAAATTATCTGCGTGCTGGTTTACAGAGAAATCAGAGTAATGGACCGCCACATGTAGCAATTGGTTTGATACAGTTGAGTTTACTGGTTTTAAGATTGGACAAGATTCAGCCGGAGATGCAGAGCTCACAATAGCTCTGTCACCCACGGCTGGAGAACGCGTTCTGAATGTTACATGTGATCACAATTGGTTTATAAGTCCCATCTTCACTGATGGTACTTTCTGGGCCCCACACGTATACGCCTCTCTGTGACTTGCATGTTTCAGTCGTAATTTCTGACCTGACAATTAAGTTTCTGTGAATCTCCACTCCCTGGTACAGATAGTCTCCCTATCTCATCTGTCTCCTGCCCAGGGTGCCCTATGACCTTGGAATTTATGTCACTGGTCATCCTACTTGAAAGCATGTGCTTTGTATGTTATCTTAGGGCCTCTCTGTCTGAAACCTGTTTTCCAACTGCTCAGTTATACTGGTTAAATGGGCATACATTGTTAATAGAAATAAAATGTTAATAAATTCATACCTAAACTGAATTTATCTTACAATGCATGGAAACACACAAGATCAGAGTTAATTTGACAATGTGGATGACTATTCTGTTACAGTTAAACCATAGGCAGGTGCATTAATATGATGTTGCATGATGTTCAGTGTCTTTAGCAGTGTCATGATGTCTGTTTGCAGGTGGTGCTCCACATATCTCAGACATGAGGATTGTGCTGCTGGGAAGCAAAAAGGAGGGGAAGAGTTCATCAGGAAACAACATCCTGGGAAGAGAGGAGTTTAATACCTCAGGAGGACAAACAGCTGAGTGTGTGAAGAGAGAGGGAGAATCAGCAAGGAGACACATCACTGTAGTGGAGGCACCCGCATGGTATCGCACTCAATCTGTAGTGGACACTCCTGAACGTGTTAAACACGAGATTGTCCGCAGTGTGTCTCTGTGTCCTCCAGGACCCCATGCTGTACTGCTGGTCATTGATGCAAAATATTCATTCAAAGAGGCATACAGAAGAGCAGCGCAGGAACACCTGGAGCTTCTGGGTGAGAGAGTCTGGAGTCACACTATAGTGCTGTTCACCTATGGGGACTGGCTGGGAAACACAACCATTGAGCAGCACATCGAGAGACAAGGAAAAGCTCTGCAGTGGGTTGTAGAGAAATGTGGGAACAGGTATCATGTTGTAGAGAATAACAAGAGCGATGGTGGCCAGGTGACAGAGCTGCTGGAGAAGATAGAAAAGATGGTGGCAGGAAACAGAGACCATCACTTTGACTTTGATGCAAAGATTATGAAAGAACTGACAATGAAGAAGAAGGAAGACAAGAGAGGAGCTGAGGAGAGGAAGATGGAGAAGCAGAAGCAGAGAGAGACTCTCAGATCATCAGGTGAGAAAAATGTTCAGCTGTCGGAACTAGAAATGTACATACCACAACTCTTATTTACTCAATTAATTCTCTCTCGGTCTCTCCCTCTGTCATTCTCTCTCTATCCCTCTGTCATTCTCTCTCTCTCTCCCTCTATATATCTATCTATCTATGCCTCTTTAAACACAAATACATACATACACACAAGCACCCTCCACACACACACACACATAATCATACACATTCATGTTTGTAATATTATTTTATACACATCAGGCAACTGTTACCAGATCGCCCTCATTTTCACGAAACCCAAAGTAATCAACCCTAAAACACATCTACATGCATGAAAACACACAAGATCAAAGTTCATTTCACAATGTGGATGATTATTCTGTTACAGTACAACCATAGGCAGGTGCGTTAATAGGATGTTGCATGATGTTCAGTGTCTTTAGCAGTGTCATGATGTCTGTTTCCAGGTGGTGCTCCACATATCTCAGACATGAGGATTGTACTGCTGGGAAGCAGATGGGAGGGGAAGAGTTCATCAGGAAACACCATCCTGGGAAGAGAGGAGTTTGATACCTCAGGAAGAACAACTGTGTGTGTGAAGAGAGAGGGAGAAACAGCAGGGAGACACATCACTGTAGTGGACACACCCGGATGGGTTAGCGGTCTCTTTGTAGTGAACACTCCTGAACATGATAATCAAGAGATTGTCCTCAGTGTGTCTCTGTGTCCTCCAGGACCCCATGCTGTACTGCTGGTCATTGATGTGACTGCTTCATTCACAGAGACACACAGAATAGCAGTGCAGGAACATGTGGAGCTTCTGGGTGAGAGAGTCTGGGGTCACACTATAGTGCTGTTCACCAATGGGTACTGGCTGGGAAACACAACCATTGAGCAGCATATCGAGAGAAAAGGAAAAGATCTGCAGTGGGTTGTAGAGAAATGTGGGAACAGGTATCATGTTGTAGATAATAAGAAGGGCGATGGTGGCCAGGTGACAGAGCTGCTGCAGAAGATTGTAGAGATGGTGGCAGGAAACAGAGGCCATCACTTTGACTTTGATGCAAAGATTATGAAAGAACTGATGATGAGGAAGAAGGAAGATGAGAAAAGAGCAGAGGAGAGGGAGATGAAAGCGCAGAAGCACAGAGAGACTCTCAGATCATCAGGTGAGAGAAATGTTCAGCTGTCGGACCTACACGTTTACACACAACAGCTCTTATTTATTTCATTCATTCTCTCTCTGTTTCTATCCCTCTGTAATTCTCTCTCCCTCCTTCTCTGTCTATCTATCTATATATATAGTATCTATCTATCGGTCTCTCTTTAAACACAGACACTCACACATAATCATACACATTCAAGTTTGTTATATTCTTGTACACACATAAGGCAGCTGCTATCAGATCTTCCTCATTGTCACGAAACACAAAGCAATCAACCCTAAAACACATCTACATGCATGAAAACACACAAGATCAGAGTTCATTTGACAATGTGGATGATTATTCTGTTACAGTAAAACCATAGGCAGGTGCATTAATATGAATTTGCATGATGTTCAGTGTCTTTAGCAGTGTCATGATGTCTGTTTCCAGGTGGTGCTCCACATATCTCAGACATGAGGATTGTACTGCTGGGAAGTAGAGAGAATGGGAAGAGGTCATCAGGAAACACCATCCTGGGAAGAGAGGAGTTTGATACCTCAGGACAAACAGCTGAGTGTGTGAAGAGAGAGGGAGAAACAGCAGGGAGACACATCACTGTAGTGGAGGCACCCGGATGGTTTCGCAATTCTTCTGTAGAGAATACTCCTGAATGTGATAAACAAGAGATTGTCCTCAGTGTGTCTCTGTGTCCTCCAGGACCCCATGCTGTACTGCTGGTCATTGATGCGAAAGATTCATTCACAGAGACACACAGAAGAGCAGCGCAGGAACACCTGGAGCTTCTGGGTGAGAGAGTCTGGAGTCACACTATAGTGCTGTTCACCTGTGGAGACTGGCTGGGAAACACAACCATTGAGCAGCACATCGAGAGAGAAGGAAAAACTCTGCAGTGGGTTGTGGAGAAATGTGGGAACAGGTATCATGTTGTAGAGAATGGCAAGAGCGATGGTGGCCAGGTGAAGGAGCTGCTGGAGAAGATAGAAGAGATGGTGGCAGGAAACAGTGGAGGGCACAGTATGGATCACCATCCTAAATGTCAGTATATATTTTTTTCACATGTTATGAAAATTCCCCACTTGTGATTTGCATAGATGTTATTTAAGTTTAACCTCATATGAATTACATTGATGAAATACAGATATTATATGGAAATTCATCATAGTGCTATAACATTGATTGACTCTGCCTGACTGTTATTAATTCCATATTTTCCCAATCTGTACAGTTACCGGCCTACCTGATGACCCAAGGGGAGATACTGGATACTATTCTGCTACATCAGGACTTGAATCTGAGCCCATAAAGCCCTTTGATCAGATGAGCGCTGCTGCCTCGACTCAACGCTTTGAACAACAGAGGCTTCCCTTGAGACCAGCACATAGAACCGCACCACGTGCTGAGGAGAACGGTTAGTGTAAAGTTTTTTGTTTTTTGACAAGTTAACTTCTTGTTGTTATTAATTCCATATTTTCACTGTCTGTACAGTTGGAGAAGGCCTACCTGATGAATACTCAAGGGGAGATCTTGGATCTGACTCTGCTAAATCAGGACTTGAATCTGAGCTCATGAAGTCTTTTAAGCAGCTGAGCGCTGCTGCCTCGACTCAACACTTTGCACAACAGAAGCTTCCCTTGAGCCCATGTGCTGAGGAGGGCGGTAAGTGTAATTTATTTTAAATTTTTTACAAGTTAACTTCTGTTTGAAGTATCCTCAAACGTTTTTCCATTATCAAATACGAATCAGTAAAACTCAGTTGCTCAAATCAAGCCTTCATAAAATGATACATTACTCATAAGCACATTGAATATGTAATGCATATGTAACCCATATCCATGCATGACAACACACATAGGATCATAGTTCATTTGACAATGTGGATGATTATTCTGTTACAGTACAACCATAGGCAGGTGCATTAAAATGATGTTGCATGATGTTCAGTGTCTTTAGCAGTGTCATGATGTCTGTTTCCAGGTGGTGCTCCACATATCTCAGACATGAGGATTGTGCTGCTGGGAAGCAGATGGGAGGGGAAGAGTTCATCAGGAAACACCATCCTGGGAAGAGAGGAGTTTGATACCTCAGGAAGAACAACTGTGTGTGTGAAGAGAGAGGGAGAAACAGCAGGGAGACACATCACTGTAGTGGACACACCCGGATGGGTTAGCGGTCTCTTTGTAGTGGACACTCCTGAACATGATAAACAAGAGATTGTCCTCAGTGTGTCTCTGTGTCCTCCAGGACCCCATGCTGTACTGCTGGTCATTGATGTGACTGCTTCATTCACAGAGACACACAGAATAGCAGTGCAGGAACACCTGGAGCTTCTGGGTGAGAGAGTCTGGGGTCACACTATAGTGCTATTCACCCGTGGGGACTGGCTGGGAAACACAACCATTGAGCAGCACATCAAGAGAGAAGGAAAAACTCTGCAGTGGGTTGTAGAGAAATGTGGGAACAGGTATCATGTTGTAGGGAATAACAAGAGCGATGGTGGCCAGGTGACAGAGCTGCTGCAGAAGATAGAAGAGATGGTGGCAGGAAACAGAGGCCTTCACTTTGACTTTGATGCAAAGATTATGAAAGAACTGACAATGAAGAAGAAGGAAGACGAGAGAAGAGCTGAGGAGAGGAAGATGAAGGTGCAGAAGCACAGAGAGACTCAGAGATCATCAGGTGAGAGAAATGTTCAGCTGTCGGACCTACAAATGTACATACAACAGCTCTTATTGACTTCATTCGTTCTCCCTCTCTCAGTCTCTCTTTTCCTCTGTCTCTCTCCCTCTATCTATCTATCTGCCTCTCCCTCTTTAAACACAAATACATAAATACAAGCACACATATCCCCCCCCCCCCAACACACACACACACACACACACATAATCATACACATTCATATTTGTAATATTCTCTTATACACATAAGGCAACTGCTACCAGATCTCCCTCATTCTCATGAAACACAAGGCAAACAACCCTAGAACACATCTACATGCATGACAACACACAACCCTAGAACACATCTACATGCATGACAACACACAACCCTAGAACACATCTACATGCATGAAAAGACACAACCCTAGAACACATCTACATGCATGAAAACACACAACCCTAGAACACATCTACATGCATGAAAACACACAACCCTAGAACACATCTACATGCATGACAACACACAACCCTAGAACACATCTACATGCATGACAACACACAACCCTAGAAGTTCTAGGGTTGTGTGTTGTCATGCATGTAGATGTGTTCTAGGGTTGTGTCTTTTCATGCATGTAGATGTGTTCTAGGGTTGTGTGTTGTCATGCATGTAGATGTGTACTAGGGTTGTGTCTTTTCATGCATGTAGATGTGTTCTAGGGTTGTGTGTTGTCATGCATGTAGATGTGTTCTAGGGTTGTGTGTTGTCATGCATGTAGATGTGTTCTAGGGTTGTGTGTTGTCATGCATGTAGATGTGTTCTAGGGTTGTGTGTTTTCATGCATGTAGATGTGTTCTAGGGTTGTGTGTTGTCATGCATGTAGATGTGTTCTAGGGTTGTGTGTTGTCATGCATGTAGATGTGTTCTAGGGTTGTGTGTTGTCATGCATGTAGATGTGTTCTAGGGTTGTGTGTTGTCATGCATGTAGATGTGTTCTAGGCTAGAACTAGGCTAGAACACATCTACATGCATGACAACACACAACCCTAGAACACATCTACATGCATGACAACACACAACCCTAGAACACATCTACATGCATGACAACACACAACCCTAGAACACATCTACATGCATGAAAACACACAACCCTAGAACACATCTACATGCATGACAACACACAACCCTAGAACACATCTACATGCATGACAACACACAACCCTAGAACACATCTACATGCATGACAACACACAACCCTAGAACACATCTACATGCATGAAAACACACAACCCTAGAACACATCTACATGCATGACAACACACAACCCTAGAACACATCTACATGCATGACAACACACAACCCTAGAACACATCTACATGCATGACAACACACAACCCTAGAACACATCTACATGCATGAAAAGACACAACCCTAGAACACATCTACATGCATGACAACACACAACCCTAGAACACATCTACATGCATGACAACACACAACCCTAGAACACATCTACATGCATGACAACACACAACCCTAGAACACATCTACATGCATGAAAACACACACAAGATCATAGTTCATTTGACCAAGTAAACAACCCTAAAACAAATCTACATGCATGAAAACACACAAGATCAGAGTTCATTTGACAATGTGGATGATTATTCTGTTACAGTAAAACCATAGGCAGGTGCATTAATATGATTTTGCATGATGTTCAGTGTCTTTAGCAGTGTCATGATGTCTGTTTCCAGGTGGTGCTCCACATATCTCAGACATGAAGATTGTACTGCTGGGAAGCAAAGGGGAGGGGAAGAGTTCATCAGGAAACACCATCCTGGGAAGAGAGGAGTTTGATACCTCAGGAAGAACAGCTGAGTGTGTGAAGAGAGAGGGAGAAACAGCAGGGAGACGCATCACTGTAGTGGATGCACCTGGATGGATTAAAGATAATTCTGTAGTGGACACTAAAAAAGAGATTGTCCTCAGTGTGTCTCTGTGTCCTCCAGGACCCCATGCTGTACTGCTGGTAATTGATGCGACTGAGTCATTCAAAGAGACAGACAGAAGAGCAGCGCAGGAACACCTGGAGCTTCTGGGTGAGAGAGTCTGGAGTCACACTATAGTGCTGTTCACCTATGGGGACTGGCTGGGAAAGACAACCATTGAGCAGCACATCGAGAGAGAAGGAAAAGCTCTGCAGTGGGTTGTGGAGAAATGTGGGAACAGGTATCATGTTGTAGAGAATGGCAAGAGCGATGGTGGCCAGGTGAAGGAGCTGCTGGAGAAGATAGAAGAGATGGTGGCAGGAAACAGTGGAGGGCACAGTATGGATCATCCTCCTAAACGTCAGTATATATTTTTTTTCACATGTTATGAAAATTCCCCAGTTGTGATTTGCATTGATGTAAATTTAAGTTTAACATCATATGAATTACATTGATGAAATACAGATATTATATGGAAATTCATCCTTGTGCTATAATATTGATTGACTGTCCCTGACTGTTATTAATTCCATATTTTCACTGTCTGTACAGTTAGAGAAGGCCTACCTGATGAATACTCAAGCGGAGATGCTGGATATGACTCTGCTAATTTAGGACTTGAAGCTAAGCACATAAAGTCCTTTAAGCAGCTGAGCGCTGCTGCCTCGACTCAAAGCTCTGGACAACAGAAGCCTTCCTTGATACCAGCAGATAGAAAAGCACCATGTGCTGAGCAGAAAGGTTAGTGTAAAGTTTAAATTATTTTTTACAAGTTAACTTCTTGTTGAAGTATCCTCAAATGTTTTTCCATTATCAGATACGAATCAGTAAAACTCAGTTGCTCAAATCAAGCCCTCATAAAATGATACATTACCCATGAGCACATAAAATATGTAATGCATATGCAGTTGTAAGTGGTACAGTAAATGCGTTTGTATAATCCTTTGTTGTCATGTACCTCCTTCTTTTAGTCTTCGAAAGAAAAGTTCCATTTGTGGATGTGTCGACAATATCTGTAAATGATGATGAACTCATCGGATGTGGCTCCTATGGAACAGTTTACAGAGGATCATACCAGGGAACTCCTGCTGCTGTAAAGAAGATAAAAATAGGCAACAATCCAGGGACTACAAATGAATTAATTATACCTGGGTAAGACTATACGTACGTGTGTTTACATTTGTACATACGCCTTTGTGCTTTACATTGAAGTGGGACTTGTACCCTATGTAAATACAATCCATGCCATTGTGGTAGTAATCAGTAATCTAATACAGTTAATACAAAATCAACCTGAAGATATGGTTGTTACGCATTTTATTTAACAGTCATTCTGGAGAGAATTAAAAAAATCTGAACAACAAAATATTCGAATACATACAGTGAACATATGCTGCATGAATGATCATTAGCCATCAGTTCTTGTATCTAATGGTCTTTAATTTTATACCATATATTGGAGACCAGTCTTGGATTTTAGTCAGTCATGGATCCAGGTTTATTTTTGAACAATGGGCGGCCACACATTGTTGAGACAGAGGCCGAAGTTCCACACTCCCTCACAGCGTTTCACTAGCCTGGATACCAGACCGAACTTAGCCCCGCCCACACATTTTTTGGTTGGGAAGTTCGGTCTGGCATTACTCCATTGAGGAGAAATTATCTGCGGCTCGATATCGGCCGTACCAATCAAATTGTTAAGGCGGGCTTTATACGATGATGGACAGATGATCAACAGTAACGTAACCAACCACGTCACCAACACACGAGTTGAATTCGTTTTCAACAAACATGGCTGCCGCTGGAGAGCTGAAATGTATAGATTCGAGTCCATTTAGACATTGACATTGCATTCATTTTGAAAGAGGAACAGAGAAACGCGATTAAGGCATTTGTCAATCGAAAAGATGTTTTTGCCTTCCTTCCTACGGGATCCGGTAAAAGTGTAATGTATCAGCTTCCCCTGGTCACATACTACGTTGTTCTGATTGGTTGTAGGTAACCAATTGAGCGAAGAGGCATTTTTTCTCCTGGTTCGACCACTCCTTCCCCAGGACAATCTCTCTCTAAACAGAAATAACTACATTCTAACTTAAGTTCCAAAATAAAAGTAACAATTATTACTAGGTATAAGATACATTGAATTATTGACTATGGCATATCCTTATTAACTATAAATCTCAAATGCCGGTCCCTTAATATCAAAAGTGTTATTACATGAAAATAGAGTCTTAGTTTTAATTCTTTTTTCAGGCGTTTGTCTCACCCCAACATCGTACGGATGATTGCTGTAGCCAGAAGTGAGACACACGTCCTCATTGCTAATGAGTATATCCATGGTGCCAACTTGCAGGAGGTTCTTCACAAAGACATTCACATCAAGGTAGTGCATCATCATATTGGGTGTTTGGTGAAATATGTAGAGTGGTGCTAGAAAGTTAGAGAACCCCTCAGAGAAGCTCAACAGGATGAGTCTTTCAGAAGGACAATGACTCTCAACTGTTGTGTGGGACTGTTGAATGGCTCATGGAAATGTTTGATTATAGTCACTGTTGTGTGAGAGGTTCACACCAGATACTGGAGGGAGGGTTCACAGACTTTTTCACACTATGTATATGCTTTTTTGTTTATGAATATCCCAATGGCTTCTCTTTATCAGTTTTGATGACTTAGGTAAAGATCTGGTCACATTTTAGGTGACATTTATGCAGATTTTCAGACATTTCTCACAGGTTCACAGACTTTTTTTTCACCACTGTAAATAATATTACAACATAGTAAAGAATTCCTTAAAATATTGCTCTATAATACTTTAAGTTGCAGGACGAGGATAAGCTGTTTGTGGCTTTAGATATTGCCATGGCTGTTGAGTACATACATGGAAAACCAATCATCCACCAAGATCTGAAGCCAGCCAATATAATGGTTAGTACTTGAAACTCATCTTTAAAGACTATATATTTTCTACTTCATATTCATAAAAACATTCTCTTTATTCTCAACGCCATTGAGCTGTAGGATT
Organism: Clupea harengus; assembly: GCF_900700415.2. Classification (NCBI taxonomy): domain Eukaryota; kingdom Metazoa; phylum Chordata; class Actinopteri; order Clupeiformes; family Clupeidae; genus Clupea; species Clupea harengus. The sequence goes on along the minus strand of NW_024879608.1, from coordinate 123,237 downwards.
ATGCCATATCAGATATAAATGTTTTAGGCCTGAAAAGCAGAACACAACAGAAAGTATTTTTCTCAGATTTTAATTCTAATTCAAAGTTAACATTTACTTTACAAGATACTTTCCATTTATATTTTTACAAGATTGCAGCAGAAAACAAAAAGGCCTACTTGACTGATTGGGGCATGGCGAACCTGAAGGAAACGGTGACGATGACGAGAGGAGACCATCAATCAGGGGCTTTGTGTGGCCCACTGGGAGGAACTTTCTCCTACATGGCCCCAGAATGCCTAGTAGAGTGTAAGAAATGCAGCACCATGTCAGACATGTGGTCTCTTGGCATCACTCTTCTGGAGATGTTCACCAACTCTCAGGCCTGGACTTACAGTACCCTGCAAGAGCTGCGTGAGCTTCTTTATGATAAAAAAACTCCTTTTGCTCTGACTATATTGCAGCCTGATCTTGATGACGTTGTGAAACCATTGATAGAATATGAACCCAAGTCTCGCATGAATGCCAAAGACCTGGTGATACGGTTGAAGTCAAAAGTCTCATCAGAAAATCTCATCAAAAGATATGGGTTCAAATGGTAGGAAGACAGTAATGAAAGATCAAGAGATATTTTTAAGCTGTTGCATCTGATGTGTATAATCAATGCAGATATATCGAATGCAGGTTGATCACATGTATTCCTTCGCTCCTTTGTGCATGACTGACCTCACTGCAGCCATGTTTAAATATATATCGGATATTTCCTAGAATTTGTCAAAATGACGTCCTTCCAGATATAAATCAAGTGCATTCTGCACCGTGAAAAAGTCCACTCTCTGTGAGTGTCCTGGGCTCTGTAAATGGTAAACAACAGAAATGTCTCCATTCAGTAAAATCAAACCAAGCAGAGTACTGAGAACAATGAGGACAATCAAATGCCACATAGTCAATCATGATTCGTAGCCATGGGAACATCCATAAAGGGGAAGGACTTGGTTGTGTGTGTTTAACAGGTTTTGGCACAGCAGACCTCTAGGAAAAAAGATGACTCCACTTTTTATATCAGCTGTTTACAGTCTGAGCACTGAAAGGGCTTTTCAGGTTATGTCATATTGCAATTTTGTATAGTCGTTGATAGAGTATATTTTGTTGTATATATTTTTTTTAACATGATTTCTTTCAGCCATATTTCCTATACAATCATGATGACTTTAATATACAGACGGTATCTAGTGGATAGTAGCACAAATGTATATGTTTAGTACTGTACTGTTAAGCAAATGTACATGTGGATTAAAGCTGCACAATGGAATTCTGATGGTTTTTAGCAAATCGCAAGCTGAAAATAATGCCAAAGGACTTGCCTTTTACAGACAAATGTTTTTTTTACAAAACCAACTTTTCACAACATGAAAACAATGTTGCCATCATTTCCATGATGTGCAAAGTACAATGGCTCTTAATGACATATAAGCTATTTAAGTAAAAACAATTCTCCTGATGACATTACAGATTCACCATTAAATTTGACAAATAAATATATGTATTCTTTGTGAGTTTGCTCTCTGCTTTATTCTACGGGAAATCATCTCTCTGTGAGCCTGTTTACTGTCCCTAACTGTATGACTCACAAAATCATACAAGTCCCAAAACTAAATATGGGTACCTGACCATCAAGCAAGATTATGCACAAATGTAATAAACAAGCACAATTAAACATAAACAATAATAACATCAACAAAACATGACAGTAGAAAGAGCTGATTTTATACTATCATGTATATCTAGTTTCACAATTCAGCACAATTTCTATTTTTTAATCTCTAAGGAAATAAACTGAGACACATCAGTAGATAATGTGCAGGAAGCAGTAGACCTACTTCATGCATTTCCTCAACAAACCAAGATCTATATCGCCAAGACAACAGTTAGCATGCTAGCAAGCTTTAATCAGTGCCAACTGTTCTGTGCTGCTTGCAAGGCTTTTGCATGCCTTTTAGGTAGTTGGCTCTCTAGTATTAGATCACCCCTTGCTACTGCATTGAAAAACAAAGACTAGATCCCTCTTGTCCTGTGTTTTCCATCTGAGAACATTATTCACATCTTATAAGAATTTGTAGGTGTTATTTTTGTTTCCAATTAAATAACAGGGAGACTGCTTTTATAGAAACACCCCTTTTTAACAAACAGACAAGATAATGGGTTCAGCTAGCTTAGAAACTTAGCTGAATAGCAAGGCATGGCCTGAGGACCAGATGAAGATAAAGCAATGAAAAATAAATGGAATGTTGATGAAGGCTGGACGACTGAGATCTTCAGATAAAAGGATTGAACACTGATCACATTTCTTAGCATGTTTTAATATAGCTCAATGTTCCAAACCAGCAATAATACAAATATAGCATTTCATGATTACACTTTGACTTTATTGCAGATACATACAATATACAGTCTTTCTGACAGTGAGTCCAGGGATGACACCGTCACATGACATGTTTTAGTCCTTGACAATTACAAACCAGTCCTGTGATCCTATGGCAAATGCTTCAGATGATTGTCTCAATCATCCCTTGATTTAGAAATTACATCAAGAATAAAACAAAATGTTTACAAACAACCAGTTAACAGAAACAACAATAACAACAAAACATAATTACAGTGACAGATAAACAATGGTGTGACTGGACCATCCTTCAGATTTCAGAAGTACTTCCAGGTTGACAGTTGGTGTGGTGCTGCAGGCTAACTGCTCCTGAAAGCAACATAGTCCTAGGCCATTTGTTCCTACCCCACTGTTGATCTTCTTTTTTTTTTTTTTAAAGTAGCTTTATTGTCAATTACTTTGCATGTCAAGACATACAAAGGAATCGATAAAAACGTTTCCCACTCTCCCGCGGTGAAACATATAAAGTGCACAGGCACAACAACAGATAAGACAAGACATGTCCTACATATAGATATACATATAGATATAAAAACATACAGATACACGTAGAGCAGCATACGTTTCTTTAAAGTGAGGTTATGGTAGTGCAAAAAAGGCAATTTGGTAATGGCAGCAAAAAAGACATCCTGTAAGATGTATTTGTTACATTACCAGTGCAAGTATAACAGTAAGTGGTTATGGTAAACGTAAGTGATAAAATTGCAAGAGACAGTTTTGTTGCAGAGTCCTGAGTGATTTTTTTTGGGGGGGGTGGGGGGATTTCAGCCTCATGTCAGACTGACGAATATGGCTGGGGGGAGTGAGGGGAGAGAATTTAGCTTCCTGACAGCTTGGTGTATGAATCTATTTCTGAGTCTGGTGGTGCGGCAGCGGAGGCTCCTATACCTTCTTCCAGAGGGTAGGAGGCTGAACAGACTGTGTGCGGGGTGGCTGGTGTCACTCGCAATCGAGGTAGTTTTCCGGGTGAGGCGGGTGGTGTATATGTCTTTCAAGGAAGGGAGTGGGAGTGTGGCACCAATGATCTTACCAGCTGTGTTCATTATGCGTTGCAGTGCTTTCCTGCTGTGTTCAGTACAGCTACTGCCCCACACAGTGATGCAGCTGGACAGGATGCTTTCAATGGTGCCCCGGTAGAATGCGTTCAGGATGGGTATGGGAGCTTTCACTCGCTTGAGCTTGCGGAGGAAGTAGAGGCGCCGCTGGGCTTTCTTCGCCAGTGATGCAGAGTTGGTGGCCCAGGAGAGGTCCTCACTGATGTGCACCCCCAGGAATTTGGTGCTGCTCACTCGCTCCACAGCAGCACCATCGATGGTCAGTGGTGGGTGTTCAGTGTGGCTTTTCCTGAAGTCAACCACAATCTCCTTTGTTTTGCTGACATTCAGCAGGAGGTTGTTGTCTCTGCACCACGTGGTCAAAAGGTTGACCTCTTTCCTGTAGTGGGTCTCACCAGAGTTGTGTCGTCCGCAAACTTCACCATGTGATTGGTACTGTGGGTTGTTGTGCAGTCGTGAGTCAGCAGGGTGAAGAGCAGGGGACTGAACACACAGCCTTGTGGGGCCCCTGTGCTGAGTGTGATGCTGCTCAAGATGTTGTTGCCGACTCGTACTGCTTGAGGTCGCTCGCTGAGAAAGTCCAACACCCAATTGCAAAGGGAGGTGTTGAGCCCCAGCTGGTCCAGTTTACAGATGAGTTGTTGTGGGATTATAGTGTTAAAAGCTGAACTAAAGTCTATGAAAAGCATTCTCACATGTGAGTCTGCTTTTTCCAGGTGGGTGAGGGCTGGGTGGAGAGCAGAGCAGATTGCGTCCTCTGTGGAACGTTTGGCCCGGTATGCGAACTGAAAGGGGTCCAGGGTGGGGGGGAGGATGGACTTGATGTGAGACATGACTAGCCGTTCAAAGCACTTCATTATGATGGGGGTCAGTGCCACAGGGCGATAGTCATTGAAGCAGGATGGATCCGGTTTCTTTGGCACAGGTATGATGATGGAGGTCTTGAAATGTGATGGAACAGCAGCTTGACTCAGAGAAGTGTTCTTCTGAAGACAGGAGTGATTTAAGTGACTCTATACAAACAGTGTGACAGGACACTTTGTAAAAGGACTGCAGGTACAGCAAACACACCAAGACAGAGGGACACGTTTGTGTGTCTGTGGTTTGTTCCTTTGTCTATGGGACTACTAGAGGTGTTCCTAACATAAAGGCACCATGCACATGTATGTGACTCAGGCAGGAGGAACAGAGAGACAGAAACTGAAAGAGGAAAATGTGATTGACGCAGTCAATGTTGTTGTCAGCAGCAGCAGTGGAATTCCATGTCAACTCCAGGTCAAAGGTTAAGGCTTCTGTCTTGAGATTTCATGTACAGTCTCCAGTTTTAAGGCAACTTTGAGAGAGAGAGAGAGAGAGGGAGAGAGAGAGATAAAGAATGATGAACTGGACTGTCTGACAGACTGCCTGTGCTGTGCATCAGAACCAACTGATAAGCAAAGTCAAAGAAACTTCTTAGCCTCAGTCACACAGACACAGACACAGACACACAAATGAGCTCACCTGCTTCTGAGACTTAGCTGTCATTTTCATACTGACTCGAACACTTCTAGACTTGAGCTCTTTCAGCCACTGTGGTGAAGCCTCCTCCCTGAAGGCATGGACACTGTGAAAGGTCGAGATAGCCGTCACGGTTAGAGCTAGATGGAAACTCATGGAGGACTCAGGAGGTAGATGATGTTAGCAAGATGAGGTTTTTTATTTCCTCACATAAGGCAGGAAAACAAGGACATTACTAAACACAAAAATAAAGCAATAGAAATTAAGCTTTTTCCAAGACAAATAAATGGGCATCATAGCCTCAATACAAATATGCACAATAAATAGTCGACTATGTTAAAAAGGACCACATTAACTGGTCAGTGAGAGCTCGTAAGGCTTACGCCTTATTAAACACGATACCTCTCCTGGTCAAACGTGAGAGCTCGTAAGGCTTACGCCTTATTAACAGGACACTCTCTCGAACAAAAGAAAAGGCGAGTTTAAGTAGCCTAGACATGACCTCCAATTGGCTCAAGCCAATTATTAAACGGCAGGTGTGTCATCGGCCCAGGCACCAACACCTGTGGCTCACAGCAGCCATACGTAAACAAATAATGTCCCACACAGCTGGGAGAAACACTACACCATGGTAGCAACTTGGCTCGGTGACGGCACAGCCGACACATAACAAGGCAGCACAAAATACATTCCCAACCCTAACTCGAGTTACCCGGAAATTATTACGTTTTAAAACTCGCACTTGGTTGCGCCACTTTCACGCACCTAAACAAACAGACGCAGGACGAGACACTAACAACAGTAAGACGTGCAATGCAAATTGATATTTTGTTATGTTTTGGTAACTTCAATAAACGGAACATTTATGACAAGACATTGAATGTGTGCTGATTTTAACTGAACTAAGACCCGAACATCAAACATGCAACACACACACAAAACACCAGCACCCAGTCCAGTAAAGGCAGCAGCCTACAGGCTGCAGTGGCGGGTCACGCAGGTGCCCCGTCACAACACACACACACACACACACACACACACACAATATTCTGTCATTACACAGGCTCTTGGTTACTCAGTAGCTGTCCTCCCCTCAAACACTGTAGATTCAGCCTGGATTTGAGTCCCAATGCACTAATCCAGCTGTAAAGATATACATATGCAGGCTGATGCTCGTGTGCTATGATCCTCCTACCATCTTTTAGTAAACAGTAATGAGTGAACAGTGATCTGGTTGGTATTGTGGACTGTCTGAGCATTAGTAGACAGGTGAACATTAGTCTATGACAGCCAGAAATGACAGAGGTATGTGTGTGTGTGTGTGTGTGTCTGTGTGTGTGTGTGTGTGTGTGTGTGTGTGTGTGCGTGTATGTATGTGCACAGGGTTTACCCATTCTCTTTGCCTGCAGTGGGTGGGGGCAGCACTCGAGCAGGAAGGGTGACTTTGGGGAGAGAGAGAGCTGAGATGGAGAGGGAGCAACAGTGCCCTCTGGTGGGCTATCAGAGTCACTTCTCTTCTTCAGTTGGGCCTTAGAACACAGAAGAAAGCATCATCATCGGAACCATCTCTGATCCCCATCACACTCACGCGCACACACACACACACACACACACACACACACACACACACACACACACACACGACTCACTGAATAATTAGAAGGACGTGTTATTCGTAAATTAACTGAATACATAGATACATGATTGATTAAGCACATGGATGTTAATAAGTGAGCACATTCAATAAATGATGAATGAATGAATATGTGGATTAATGAAAAAGTACACAGCAATTGGACAGATAAGAAAGTAGATTAACTGGATAATGAGTGAATGAGTGAATACACTGCTGAGTGATTAAGTGACTGGATGCCAATAAAATCACAGTAAAATAAAAGGAGATTCATTAGTTGATATGAGTTAATGAATAATTAACTAGCTGTATAGGTAATTAGATTAATTAGACAGTGAATGAATGAGTGAATATGCCCAGCTGTGGTGCCTCACCTTGAGGGCAGAGGGGTCCATGCCTGGGAACAGGGCCACTCTCTGGGGCTGAGACGAGGAGGAGGAGGAGGAGGAAGAGGGGGCACCTCTTAGTTTCTCCTCAGAGTCAGGATCCTCCTGCTCACATGGCTCACCCTTCTCTTCTACAGGGATGGAGAGGAGAGGAGTGAAAGAAAGAATGAGGGAGGGAAAGAGAAGAATTGTGTGTGTGTGTGTGTGTGTGTGTGTGAGTGCGTGTGTAAGAACGAGAGCGAGTGTGTGTGTGTGCGCGTGTGTGAGAGTGTCTGTCTGTGTGTGTGTGTGTGTTTGTGTGTTTGTGTGTACCTGTGGAATCTTTGTACTGGTTCTCTGGCAGGACAGACAGCAGTGCGCTGTGGCTGGCGACTCTAGAGGGAGGGGCTCTCCTGTTGCGCTTCTTACCCAGCTGCACTCTCAAACGCATGGCGCTGGAGTCCAGTAGAGACATAGAGGTCTGTACACACACACACACGTACGCACAAAGATGCACAGAAGCACACACACACACACGCACACACAAGCACATGCAAACATGCAGACACACAAACACAATACGCAGACACACACAATGTGGTTAGTTTACATGTTGAGTCACTCACACGGAATCAGTTCTTGGCCCTGAAGTGACATGAAAAGTTGTTACTAAGTAGCTTGTACGTACAGTTCTTCATGTGTTTTTGTTTAACAGTAAACTACAGAAATAGAGGACATTGCCTAGTTTCAGTAACATTATGAAGAAACTAAATCTCAGAACCATTTCAACAGCTATGATAAACACTGTAGACAGGAGATTTCATGGCCCAATGTTGGCGGTGGAAACGTCTGGAGGAAATGGCAGCGCATGCGCACTGTTGCATGAAGATGGCCGTGCTGCAGAGCGAGTAAAGGTGGGGGCAGAGGGGCACTAAGTGGGCAGAGCCAGGCCCAAAGTTAATTAAGGGAGTTAATGAATGCGTCAGATGAGATTACAATGGAAGAGGATGGCAATATCAACACAGGCTCTGGACAGTGTTCGCCAGGAGCGCTTCTACAAGGAATAAACCGTACTACTTCTTGTGTTGTTCAAAACAATTCAATTAGTTTAGATAACAGTTGCTTGTCGGACCCGTTTTAGCGTATGTGATTTTGAGCCCGTAAAAAAATATAGTGTTTTGCTCACTGAGATTCCATAACAAGCTAATGTTATTTTTGTTTGTCTCAGGTAACTACTAGATTTTTTCCTGTTCTATCCTGTTTTTTTTTTTTTACTTTGGATTTGGATCAGCGTGAGAGAGTGGGCACGAGGTTACTGGTGACTAGGTGTAGATATACTGCCAATATAGGATCCCCCAGAGACAGGGATAGAACCTGATGTGTGAAACACAAGAGCAGCAGTGACCGGTAGTCTTCATGAATGGGGATGGATACGATATGGGACATGTGCCCTGTCCGTCCGTCCCTGACCTCTGTCCGTCCCTGACCAAGACGGATCACTTGACTTGGTCCCCGGGCGCCTAACGGTGCAAACCCATGACACCATAACGATACGCTTCCATCGCTTTGAGTGGGCGTGGTGTAGCCTGTGTAAATAGCATAACAGATTGGACTAGTGAGCTAGTTAGCAGGCTAGCCAGTTAGTAGGCTATCTAGTCACTTGTCTTTATATCAAAACTGTCATTCTGTTCAAATAAGCCCAGGATTAAATATATAACATATCAGGAACAACAAGCCCTTACAAGGCCATCCAAGCCTTTCTTTTTAGCAAATTAAACAACCAAACGACATCACAGTCCTGCAATTTTCAAACCGTCAGAGACAACACCAAACAATCTGATTGGCCGCCGCCGGGGAAAATCGCTCCTCATTTGCATAGGATTCAACCTTTTTCGGTCGCGTCGCCCAAAACGGTGGTCTACGTCACAATGAATTGCCTCCCGTTGAAATGCATGGGATTTAGAATAAGGCATCGCTCGCTACGCTGTCATGGGTTTGCACCGTAAAGGCTGCCCACTGCTCCTGGAGTCCTGGAGGAAGGACAGTGCAGGATGGGATAAATGCAAAGAATACATAAATAAACCCTAGGGCCTAGCCACATCCCTTCAAATTGACTATTACACTGTTAATCAGGGTGTGATTTTGAGCCTGTAAAAAGTTTTGCTCACTGAGGTTCCATAACAAGCTAATGTTATTTTTGTTTGTCTCAGGTAACTACTATGGTTTTCATCTTTATTTAGATTTTTTCCTGTTTTTTTTTTACTTTGGATTTGGATCAGAAAAGAATCTCACCACGCCGATAACAGAAAGTTCAATTTATCGCTTGAGTTCAAGATAACACACCCGGGCGGAATAGGTCGTTTTCGCCAGCCACTCTCGCCATCAAAATATGTGTTATTTTCATTAATTTCACTCCGTTAACAAACGATTGTCTCTTTTAGGACCAACCTCAGGGAAGGGAAGGGGCGCTGCAGGCTTCTCTGGGGAGGGGGTGCAGTCATCTGGAGTGTCTGAGGGCGTGGCCTGCTCCCCTAGAGTGTGTGATGGGGTGGGTTTCCGTAGTGATGGAGTGAGGATGCCGTCTGAGGATGGGGTAGCTGGAGTAAGACTGAGGGGACCAAAGAGAGAGAGAGAAAACTAAAATGTGGGTGTATGTCAGACCAAAGACAAAGTTGTTACTCTTTCATTCAGTTTCATACTTTTTCACAGTAACATAAATGTAGCAGATAAGGAGAGTATAATGCCATTATGCTCTTTGTGTAATTCTTTCTGCAACCACAGGGTGTCCCCCAGGGCCAATGGAATGGATGAGGAATCACTGACGACTCCACTGAGGAGTCATTAGTCTAATTTACTTTCTTTACTTGGGGACTTCTCATTTAACATGTTCTTACATATAACACAATATTTGTTTTTAACGCTCTCAATGCAGACATGGTTTCAGGGATCCTGTCCATCCTGATGGCCCTGCCCTGTAGCGGATGTATGTGTGTGTCACAGCCTCTGGCTAAGAGGGCAGTGCTGGAGGCACAGAGAACACCATAGGGACTATTGATCCTGGTGTTGAGTTCCAGAGATGCTCCCTACGCCTGGTCCATGCCAGTGAGTCAGCATCACCAAGAGTCTTCAGCAGTACAGATGAATGGGTTAATAGTGTGTGGGCGTGAGTGTGTGTGTGTCTGTGTGTGTGTGTGTGTGTGTCTGTGTGTTTGTGTATGTGTGTGTGTGTGTGTTGTGTGTGTGTGTGTGTGAGAGAGACAGAGAGAAAGAAAGAGTTTGACAAAAAGTGTTTAGCAATTAGAATCACGGACTGCACCTTTAATACATATAAAAGGCAAGAGCACGATTCAATATTTCACCCATTTGCTTCAGCCAAACAATATAGCATGGGTCTTTACGGTCAACCCTACCAGTATAGTTAACTAAAAACTCAGGCTCTGTCTCACTATATCCTATGCCATGGATATTGTGTATTCCCATTACTGTTAACTTGAAGATGAATGTGAAGGTGAACTTGAAGATTTGGGGGATTCTTATCTTTGATTTTCTACGCCACAGAAGCTGTTACCTGAATTTGCCATGCATTCAATAGTACAGTTTTCACTATTAAACTCAAAATAGACCCATGCAAGACTCACACGTTTCCTCCTGACATATCTGACTTCTTCACTAGATAATAACTACTACTACTTCCATAAGTTAGCAAGTGTAGGTCCTGACACGCTATATCACCATGTTAAGGTTTTCGGCTATAGCTACACACTCTACACAGAATTTGGGGGGTTTGACATCCTTGAATGGATACAATGTCTGCCTTCTTGAAACGATAATGATTCTTTTTTTACTTTTCTTATTTTATTTACTTTTTTTTTCATTTTTATTATTAGTTTCCATTTGTGTGTACATTTTCTTTGGGTAAATTATCTCATTTCAGTTCATGAAAATGTCTCAAAATCAGTTTTTGTCTTAGTTTAGTTTTAGTTAGCAACCATAACCGCATGTGCATTCACTCACACATGCCCTTCACAATGCTAAGTGCTCTCTTGGAGTAAGTGTACAGTCAATGGCTTGTGTCTGCATCCTTTCTGGAGTGAATGGATGAGTGAGGTGAGTTACAAGAGAGAATGTGAACTGAATATGTGTCTTTGCTGTTGTAACAAGGCTTGCATTGAGATATATATGAAAACCATGATATAAGGTCTGACTAAGGGGGGCAAGCAATGAATGAGGTGTGTGTGTGTGAGAGAGAGAGAGAGAGAGAGAGAGAGAGAGAGAGAGAGAGAGGGTAGAAGACACCAAGAGAGAATTATGGAGAGAGATAGAGAGAGAAAGTAAAAAAAATTGAAATAATCTAATCAAATCGTAAGTTATATATGGATATACTGATTCAGGTAAAAGTCCTGTTCCTTTTGCTTGTATTTATGTGAAGCACATTTAATTGGCTCTGTGTATGAAATGTGCTCTATAAATAAACTTGCCTTGCCAAGCTGTTTAGTTATTAAAGTCCTAAACTTTCTCTTAGGGTGATGCATGACTGACTAAACAGCCTGCAACAAGATGAGAGAGAGCCTCCTGCAGCAGTAGGTGGGTCTGCTGAATGAAACTAGTCAGCCAGCTGAATCGATTTAGAATGATCTTCTATTGCTTTATGTATAACTGTGCTTTATGTATGACATGTGCAGCTATGGTAAACGTAGTTATTAATTTTCATCCGAGGTGAGGATGTTCAAAACGAGGACATTGTTGACATCGAGGTGAGCCATGGGAAAAAGGCCAAGCTTGAGCAAGATTTTGAGCAACTTTTTGGTCCACACTATTGAAGAATATTTGTGTTTTTTATATACTTTCTAAGTAGTTGCAACTCATGTGAATTCCTCCCCCACAAGAATATATCACATTCACGCCACGTTCATTAACACACAAATGGTCAGCAAGACCCTTCCTGTCTGACATTCACACCTTTCATATCAAGGTAGACCCTATAGGAGATACTTCCATGGAGGTACGTTCTTGTGTTTCTTTTTTAATTTTCAATGAAAAAGTAAAATATATACATATTCCCTCTATAAAAATGTGTCAGAACAGCTACATGTAACTCCAGCCTCTGCCATAAGACAGGTACATAGTTCCTCTCTGAGTCTCCCCTCCATGGTAATGATGCACTTTTAAAAAACAACCAGACGGTGGTGCTGTTATACCACTGAAGGCGCTGTATGCGCATCCTTACATCAGTTCTCCCTATCACTTTTTTTAGATGTTAAAGTTTCTCATGGGGCCCTTGTAGGATGACCCATAAAAGTCCTCTGTGTTTTAATGGAGACAGACACACTATTTTGCATTTCACTTTTGTGAGAAAATAAAACAGTGTTAAGGCTATGCAATGTCAAAGCAACCAACATGATGGGCTTAATAATCATTCATAATAATTTATCTCTTTCTCTCAAAAGATATGAGAGCCCCAGAGTAGTTCCAACCTCACAATTGAAGGTAAGGTTTCTTTCACTTGTAGAAATGTTAAAATCCCTGCTGGCAGAACAAGAGTGCCCAGCTATCTAGCTTCGGAGTTGGACTTGCTCTGTCATGGTAGTGAGCAGAGCAGGGCCAGCATTAACTGCTCACACCCTGGCAAAAATTGTCTTCACAAATCTCTTGTGCCGTTCAGATCTCATAAACGTTTGCTGCACTGGCCAAATCTAATGATTGAAGAATTCTGAATTCCTTACTGTTGTATGGAAAATAAAAAATATCTCCAAATCTAATATGTGTCTTAGATGCAAAGGAGAGGCAAACTGATCAGTTTTCTCCTTCATCATAAAACCTCATTGGTAAAGATACTGATTATGTGCTGTCTGCAGGATCTAAACAGTCTTAATGCAGGAGATCAAAGAGTATTCTACTAGTACTCCTTATTGCATGGGTGAGATTAGCACTGACATACTAATATGTTTGTTTTAACCTGTTTCCAGTGCAGGGTCACATAAAGCCTACATAGCATCATGCATGTATGTAATTTGTATTTATTTTTTTAACCAACACTAATCTGTGTTAAAGTAGAGGATATCGCAAAAACATAATCTATGTATTTTACAATGCTTTTTTGTGTTTTGGTAACACTCTACTTGAACCCTGTTTTATAAGGATAACATAACTATGTCATAATCTTGTTATGGCGGATGTTTTGCTGTTATAACAGTCAATTACTGCCAAATGAACCCTCCTGTGTTTGGGAACAAATCTATTCTTTTTATGTTAAAAATAGGCAAAAGTGCTTTTTCATCCTGAAAATTCCACTAATTGTCTTATTTCAGGGGCATGTTTAAAGCCCCATCATGCAAATGCTAAATTATTTTGAAGCTGCTATTTAAAGGAAAAACTGCTACATGATGTTGCTTTAAAACACGGACATAGGCTACCGAGAAGTTTTCAGAATTACTTTCACTTACTCAGTAGCTTCAAAAGGCCGGGCGTCATAACTAGAAAGTCGACACTCCATAGTAAATTATTAAACGTTTTTAAACGTTCAAAGGTTAGTTTGAGTCCTCAGTTTGGGATGTAAGCCTATCGTGAATCTCCAACATGTAGGCCTATTCCTTCTTTGGTCTTTTAAAGCTTTTTTTTAAAGGTATGTGACTTATGTGTTAATATTTTTAATGAAAGTGGGTAGTAATTGCGATTGTAGCGTTCACATTTGTAATTACAAAACACCTTCTGAAGGCAGGTCGTCATAAATAAAGTGACGACAGTCGGTAAAATATTAAATGTTTTTGGAGGTCAAATGTTTTCTATTGGGCACGTAGGCTATTGATCGCATTGTTTTCTCCAAGCATGAATCCCTAACGGTTAGTTTGAATCTTCAGTCTAGTTGGGGATGCCTATTGTGAATCTCCAAGAAGTAGGCCTATTCCTTCTTTGGTCTTTTACAGATTTTTTTTATAGGCCTAGCTATGCGACTGTTAAGGAAATTCTGTGACGACTTTTTGTGTGTTAATATTTTTTAATTAAAGTGGTTAGCAACTGTTAGCGTAGGCTTCGACATTCAATCATGTGGACGCAATATAGCATTTGCCTATTGCTCGCGTGCACATTGTAGCGTGCACATTTAAAAAAGAGGAACAAAAGAGGACAGAGTGCAACATCGACATATTAGGACTGCTAACGATAGCCGATGTTCTGCCAGAATTGTTACTGTCACCAGTTAACAAACATACCTGAATGGTACAGCTGTCAAACGTCTGTATACGTATCAGAAATAACACTATCTAGGCTATTTGATCGAAGACGTTTCTGTGGTTCATCGCGGAGATACACAATATGATTGAGGATTTTGTTCATAGGTCATATTTCATTGTTCATATTTCAGTCCGCAGACCACTCAAACATGGATATTCAGACTACATTCAATGGTTTTGTTTGCTTATTTGACATGAAGTCGTTTATATTGGTTCTGATTTCACTCGTAAAATTGGATGAATCTGCGGCCGTCAGCATTTGGAGAAGGGTAACTTAAAGACAATAGAAAACTTGAAAAACACCATTTAACACGATGTCCAGTTAAACTGCAACACCAGCACTCGGCAGCCTACCGTGATTCAGTTCCGTTTTTTCCACCGATTTTTAAAAATATATTTTACCATCATGTAGTCCTGTAATTTGTGCTGTGTGTTTGTTTGTTTTCACTGTTCACATTTACTGATTTTATGATGTATATATAGGCTTACTATCAATATTGCTTTCTTCCTTTAGAGCTCTTCTGTGGATGTGAAACCCTGCTTCTTCTTGCCTTAATTCAGATGAAGGTAAAACTGATATTTGTGTTTTTAAAACATGAGGAAAAGAAAAACATTTCAATATGAGCAAAATGTTTCAATATGACATATGAAAAATGTGCATGTGAAACAGATATTTTAGATAATACTTCAGTAAACACTGAAAAGGTTTTCCATTCGTTGAAAATTAAACGAAACCCATAATCATATTTCTGAAAAGAGTAACTTTGATGAGGAGTGATGTAATTCGTCATCACATATAGAAGCACACATGGGGAAATTTGGTGTGCGTGGAATATGGACAGAAAGTTGGGAAAAAAGCAGACGCCAGGGCTATCGTCACGGAACGAACAGACTCCGAGATGGAAATACTTGAAACAGAGTTTATTGCAGAGCAGGGACGTGCGGTCATATGAGGCAGGTGAGGCAGAGCTGAGCTCAAAATGCATTGAAAAATCATGTAGGTGAGGCACACAGTACCTCTGCCTCAATGAAGGGGGAGTGCGAGGGCGCACCTGTCGGGGTTATGCTGGGGAACGTTGCTCTTCTTCTACACTTCTACTTGACGGCGAAAATGGAAGATTTTATTGCTAAGCTGAAGCAGTTCTCAAAACTGGACTTTCAGTCCAAACGTGAAATGTTCAATGATGGGAGACTAATGCCGGAGCTTACTGCTTTCCCTGTCATCTCTTCTCAACGTGTGACAATGTCTGGAATGTAAATGAGACCGAAGAAGTTTGCCTGTCAGCAGTAGGTCCACTATGCAAAATTACCATCACAATTTGTAAACTTTTAGATAGATAGATGTAGTGAATGTCGACAACTTTGACATGTAACGTGTATTTTCTATGATTACTATGTATTGTGTTGGTTGTAAAGCAGTTTTGTCAATCGGCAGAAAGTTGATTGTATTTTTCACTTGACTACGAGGTTCATTATATATATATATATACACACCAGGGGCGGCTTGTCCATAAGGGCGATTGGGGCGACGCACTGCCTAGGGGAAAAGGAGAAAAAAAAACGCAATGGGATGTATAAACGCAATATCCTTCTAAGTCGCGTAAATGACATGTAAATTTAAATGTAATCATTTTTTTTCTGTCGGATTCTACCACTAGACCGTCTAATCTGCCTCTGTATGTCATTGTCGAATCAGGTAACAGTCGTTCAGTCTGCCTAAAGTCGTGCTTCAAATGGTCCCGCCCCTTCTGGGGCGATTTGGGGCGAAATGAAAATCGCCCCAGACCTCTCCCATTGACTCCCATGTTAAATCCATTTTTTTCACAAAACAGAGCTCTCAATGCATTCTCTATGGCTTCCGGGAGGGCTCGCCCCTCCATGTCGTGTCATAAGTAGTGGACGTAAAAGCCTATACGAACGTCATACAGCTTCGACAGAGGCATATTCTGTCAAGATGGCTGCCCTGTTCAGTGCAATAACTCGATTCGCTCGTTGACAGAAACTCCTTTTTAGTCAGCGTACTAATGAAGATAAATTGACAACAAAACAATTAGGACTTCCTAGACCAAATGTATCCATTCAACAGGTTTCTACAAAGGGAGGGAAATCCTACATCCAAGAATTGGAACGAAAGACAATCGCGGTCGTGAAGTGGCTAACGCGGTCTGTATTTCATATACCACTGTCACTTTTCATAGGTTTCACAGTGTGTTTCACAGTTCGCTTCTTGCACTAACACTGAATAATTTCTTTATGTGATGACTTATTTTGCTTTTGTAAGCCAATACTTTCAAGATCAGTCAATAAATATTGTTGGTTTTGACTTATGTTACCCCTTCTTTATGATGTTACTGGACATATCATGTGTCCTGTTAAGCTATGTTACATCATACAACATTTGAGACACGTGGATAATGAAAAAGTGGGATAATTTAATGTGGAGCCACATCATGTTTGCTTATGAAGGCTCCTGGATGCAACTTTCTTCCATAGCTTTCCACCTGTAACTTGCTACTCTAGCTATGTAGCAAGAGGGGACATATTACTGTTGTGTGCTGCCAATAGTGGACAAAAAGGTATTGCTGTATGAGTTAATCAGCTAACTTAATGTACCTACTGAATGGGTCGCCTTAATCATTACCAAATTTTTTCAGGAGCCGCCACTGATACACACTGTGATTAGCTATAGTTCGCTGGGAACTTCCCATTCCTCACGTTCCGTTAGCTAGCGTTGGCTAGTGTTAGCTAGCTAACCGTGCTGCTATACTAAACCTGGTGTATTTTATCATTTTATTTGACTTGTCTAGATGCTGCGTATGCCAACTGCTGTTTGTGTATGATACAGGTATGTTGCTCAAATAGCGAAATGTGTGTGTAATATGTGCATGGTTGTTTGAATTGTTTGTGCACTGGTTTACTTTTATTTGATTGATGTGTTGTATAAAATGAGACCGAAGAAGTTTGCCTGTCAGCAATGCTGCCTATGCCAACTGTTGTTTGTGTATGATATAGGAATTAAAGAACAAAGCAATCGCAGTGTTCGTCAGTCCCCTGTTTGACCACCATCATAACCGTGTCCGGTTGTGTGTTTAGCCATATAGCTTAGGTTAACAAGTCACTTGTGAGTTTAGTCGTATGACTGTAAAATTTCGGTTAACAAGTCAGTTGAGTATTGAGCCGTATAACTCATCACAAATAAAAAAAACAAAAAAACGATTGTTTAAAAGTCCTGGTATTAGACAATAACTTGTATGTATACATGTCTATGTTTTAAACAACTAGAGCCCGGAATGACGTAATCACTTCCGGTTTCTGTGCCTCACCAGCCACGAACCTCACCGCACGTCCCTGTTGCAGACAGAGACAGCCAGGAACACACAGGACAGACAACAGGTTGCAGACACGGAGATGCTGAGGGGTTAATCCTCGAGAACACAGTCACAACCCACGGAGGGGTGCAGGCTCGTAGCACTGCTGGGGACTGAGGGAACTGGCGATCTAATCGCAGAAAGGAACTAAGCAGAGGCAACCTCTGAACTGACTAACTATAACATAAACGCCGTTGCGGCAAACAAAACACGAGTCACACTCGGCAAGGTATGAACTAAACAAGAACTAAGACTATAAGCTAAACTGGAACTAAGGTGATAAACCTAACTGGTACAAACTATGACGGGAGAAAAGGTAATCCACATGAAAGTTAGGCCGCGGGAAATCCAAGGTTGTTAATCCGTTGAAGTGCGATACCAGACACCGAGTGAAGGGAGTGTGAGGTATATGTAGGGGCCGTGACAGGTGTGGGTGATTAGGAACCCGGTGAGTGCAAACGCGGTGCAGGTGAGTGAGGATGCAGGTGTGAGTGATCAGTACTCCGGTGAGAGTGAGCGAGTGTAAACCAACGGGGGCGTGGCTGGTGCAGGTCCGGGCTCTGACGTGATAGCTATAGTCAGTTTTTTACTCGTATACAGGACTGTTGTTAATATCTGTCTTCCTGCAGACTACCACCACAAAGCTGACCGCCTGTGACTGAAGATGAGTGCTCTTCAAAAATCTGGTAAATCAACGTACTTTCAACTAACCTTATCCATGACCTCTGAAATGGAGTTAAATTCACTGTCCACAAATGTGGACACGGTGCATGAAAGGGTAAAGCAGATCCGGTTACAATGTTTAATCACCGTTCTAGTCATAATAAATAATGGTAAACTGCCTATTGACATTTCTACCACAGATAGTGCGTTTAGGCAGTCAATGAATGGACAAAATAAACATATTCTCAAGTGGTATAAAGTAGATGAATTCCATGGTTAAATACCATTATCTGGGCAATCTAGCATATAATTACGAATAGCTACTATTAGCAAGTAAAAGATTCTGGCTAAGCAACAATGAAATTGATTGTTATGAAGCAAACTCTAACTTTATCTTTGTCCGTGACTACTTAAATAAATGTTTGACATAGGATATAAGCAGAGGAAACACTGCTTTGCCTCTTGGAGTTAATTTCCATTTATCAGCATTTTCTGTATATCGGCAGCTGTTATTTCTCATTTAAAGGGCACGCCTTTGTGAGAAGGTGAAATGCCCACTTCCTACCGTGGCACAAAAAAGGCCGTTTCACATACAGTGCCTTGCATAAGTATTCAGCCCCTTGGATGTTTCCCCTTTTTTTGCTTTTATAAATCAATCATGGTCAATATTAGCTTTTTTGACAAACAAAATCACAAAAAAGCCCTCTTTAATGTCAAAGTGAAAACAGATTTCTACACAGTTATGTCAATTAAATACAAATATGTAATGAAACATTATGTGATTGCATAAGTATTCACCCCCTTTAAAGTGACTGACCTAATTCAACAGAAGTCCAGCCAATTGGTGCTAGAAGTCTCACAATTAGTGAAATGTGTAACGAACAGTGTTTTGTACAATACTCAATAGCAGACTCAGAGACAGGGGTAAAGAGTAAATCAAAACGTTTTACTTTCCGAGTTCGGTACACGATAAGGCAGTCCAATAACAAGTAAACAAATCCAACAAGTGGCAGGCAGTGGCAGGGGTCGATGTAGCTCCAGTCCAGGTTCGGTACACAGGTAGACGGTAGATGATCAGGCAGAAGTACCAGTAGGGAAGAGGCAAAAGCAGAGTCGATAAGGCAGGCAGGGTTTGGTATCACGAGGGAAAGTATTAACATGAGAAATCGCTGGAACGCTAACAACACGGAGGAAACTTAGACGAACTGGCAACGAGACAACAGGAACACACAGACTATATACACAAGGTGTTGAGGAACAGGTGACAATAATCATGACGGGACAGGTGACAATAATCAAGACGGGGCAGACAATCAACAAGGCGGAGCACACACAAGGGCAGGGCGTGAGATATCTGAAACGAGAGGAGAGATGAGGAAACAAACACAGAACACTGAGTAAAATAAGATAATTAAGGAAACATAACTTATTTTATGAGCCGGGACTTAACAGTACCCCTCCCTCTAGGGACGCCACCCTTCCGTCCCAGGCTGGTCAGGGTAGAGACGGAGAAAATCTTGGATGAGGGTAGGATCCATGATGGTAGTAGTGGACACCCATGACCTCTCCTCAGGACCGTACCCTTTCTAGTCCACCAAGTACTGGCGCCCGCGGCTGCGACGGCAAACTGCCAAGAGGCGCTTGACGGTATACACCGGACCTCCATCGATGATTCTTGGAGGAGAAGGGGGCTTTGCAGCGCTGCTGCAGGATTGACAACCCTGGAGACTGGGAAAGGTCCAATAAAACGGGGAGCCAACTTGCGGGACTCGACACGTAGAGGGATGTCACGAGTAGACAGCCAAACTCTATTACCAGGTTGGTAAACTGGGGCGGGGGTCCGGCGTTGGTCCGCCATCTTCTTTGAGCGAGCAGAGCTTCTCAGAAGCGCCACACGGGCCCCATTCCAGATTTCTGCGGATGAACATCTGAGCAGAGGGAACACTGACCTCCAACTCTAGATCGGGAAACAGTGGTGGCTGGTAACCGTATGCACACTGGAACGGGGAAAGACCGGTAGCAGAACTTGGTAAAGTGTTGTGTGCATACACCCAAATCAAATGCTTGCTCCAGGAAGCTGGATTTTGAGAAACAAGACACCGTAGGCCGGTCTCCAGTTCTAGATTCAGCCGCTCCGACTGGCCGTTGGACTGGGGATGGTATCCGGAGGAAAGACTGACTGTTGCCCCAACAGAAAGCCTTCCAGAACTGGGAGATAAACTGGGGTCCCCGGGCTGAAACCATATCCTTAGGAAAACCATGGATTCGGAAAACATGTAATAAGACTGCCTCCGCAGTTCCCTTGGCAGAAGGCAGCTTAGGCATAGGAATGAAATAAACCATCTTGGAGAATCGATCAACAACTGTTAAAATAGTGGTGTTATCTTCAGAGGGAGGCAAACCAGTGACAAAGTCTAGGGAGATGTCAGACCAGGGACGATGGGGCACAGGGAGCGGCTGCAGGAGACCAGAGGGTGGGCGTCGCGAGCTCTTGTTTCGAGCACACACCGGCAGCAGGCAGGCAGCCACATATTCCCCAACCTCTCTTTCCATGGACAACCACCAGAAGCGTTGTTTTATAACAAAAAGGGTCCGTCGTACTCCGGGTGGCAGGACACCCGGGAGGTGTGGGCCCAATGGATGACCTGGGGACGAAGGAGGGCAGGGACAAACAACCGGTTACGGGGGCAAC
This sequence comes from Clupea harengus, assembly GCF_900700415.2. Lineage (NCBI taxonomy): Eukaryota > Metazoa > Chordata > Actinopteri > Clupeiformes > Clupeidae > Clupea > Clupea harengus. Next base: position 102,313 of record NW_024879608.1, on the reverse strand, counting down.
CATCCGGCACCTGACAATTCACGTTAGCCTGTCTGACCTTCTTCTCGATTCCCCAAGTTATTGCCCCTACCACACAGGATGGATGCAGGATGTTGGAGGGGGACCTCGGGGCAGAACTAGGGTCAAACAGATGGGAAAGTGCGTCCCGCTTCACATTCTTGGACCCAGGACGGTATGACAAGGAAAAGTTGAACCTATTGAAAAACAAGGTCCATCTGGCCTGCCTAGAGTTAAGCCTTTTGGCAGAGCGGATATATTCCAGGTTCTTGTGATCCATCCACACCAGGAAAGGGTGTTCTGCTCCCTCCAGCCAGTGGCGCCACTCCTCCAAAGCCACCTTAACAGCCAGCAACTCCCTATTCCCCACGTCATAGTTCCTCTCGGCAGGAGAGAGTTTTTGAGATAGGAAGGCGCAGGGATGGAGCTTGTTGTCCGCTTGAGACCTTTGTGAGAGGATCCCCCCCGATCCCTAAGTCTGAGGCATCGACCTCCACGACAAACTGTTGATGAGGGTCCGAAAAAGTGAGGGCCGGAACCGAGGTGAAATTCTCTTTCAACCTCTTGAACGCTTGTTCAGCCGGGAGGGACCACAGAAACCGGACGTTGGAGGAGGTTAGGGCATGTAGCGTAGCGGCGACTGAACTGAAATTCCTAATGAATCGCCTCTAGAAGTTGGCGAAGCCCAGGAATTGCTGAAGTTGCTTGCGGGTTGACGGTGTTCGCCACTCTGTGACAGCACTGACCTTTGCAGGGTCCATCTGGATGTTATCCTCCGAGACAATGAATCCCAGGAATGTGACGGAGGGGACATGAAATTCACACTTTTCAGCCTTAGCAAAGAGGTGATTGGCTAGAAGACGCTTTAGAACGCGCCGGACATGTTCAACGTGAGTCTCTTCATCAGGGGAGAAGATCAAGATGTCGTCCAGGTAGACGAAAACAAACTGGTTCAGCATGTCTCGGAGGACATCATTCACCAGCGTCTGAAATACAGCTGGAGCATTTGAAAGGCCAAAAGGCATCACAAGGTACTCATAGTGACCACTAGGGGTGTTGAAAGCAGTTTTTCATTCACCCCCCTCCCTTATTCTCACCAAATGTTAGGCATTTCTTAAATCTAATTTCGTGAAGATCTTGGTGTTCTTCAACAGTTCAAAGGCGGAAGAGATGAGCGGGAGGGGATACCGATTCTTGATTGTGATGTCGTTCAAACCCCTGTAGTCAATGCAGGGGCGCAGTGTCTTGTCCTTCTTATCCACGAAGAAGAAGCCCGCCCCGGCAGGAGAGGAAGATGGGCAAATGAGACCATTAGCCTGGTAGAAGACCACTGTTGAAAAAAACTCAAAATATGGACTCGAGTTCGCCAAAAGGCATGTGGGACACTCAGTGGCGTAACGTAGTAACGACGGGCCCAGGTGCAAGATATTATGACGGCCCCCCCTAGTGAACGCAAAAAATAAATACAAAAATCGTAGCGTTCCCTACAAAGGTATCGATATAAATAGTGTTTAATTAATCAACCTAACATATTTAAGAAGCGATGGGTGTGTACACAATGAACTAAGTCTAGTTTGACTCTCAGCAGGAACATTTCTTACCGTAAAAATGGTTAGAAAGTAATAATAATAGAGACCACTATTTACCCAACTTGTAGCCTAGTAATTCTGCCCTACCATAATGTATGTAGGCTATAACTTGTCTTGAAATGTATATCTATCACAATAGCCGTAGGTTACCTGTTGCATGGTCGCTGACACACCACTTAGGGCAGAAGCAGTGATGCTGATCCCAGCTGAACTGCTGCTCTGCTGACTCCGTGGGCTGACGACTAGTTGACGGGCTAGTTAAAAAGCTAAAATAATCTAATTTAGGCAGCTTTGCCGCCTTCTCCTCCTGTTCTTTTTTCTCATGCCCTTTTGTACTTCGACTCTTGTGCTTAAAAGGCATTGTTTCGAGTAAAGTTGTGCTCAATGAACTAGGTTATCAGACCTTCAAATTGGTTTAACTATAGCGTATTGTATTGTCACATGATCAAATAGAGACTTGACATTGGACAACAACATACATATTACCCAGCAATCATCATTGCTAATCACAAAAATACCAAAGAAATTCATTTCATTGAATAGTTTTTTGATAGTTTCTATAGTGTATGTAGGTTAAGCATATGATTTTGTTATAAATTGCTACTTTTTCCCCAAAAATAATAACAACCATGACTGAGATAAGTTTGCCTTTTCAAGTGTATATGGGCCATCTTACCGAATTGGTGCAAAGTGTGGTCCAACAACAAGAAAAACTATTTACAAAACAATTAAGTGTTCAGACATAGATATTTACTAAGAATATGTTATGGTCTATTTAAACCCAAGACATTAAATGAGATAGGGATAAGCTAAATATATACAAAATCATCATTTATTAGGGTACTTTCTATTGGGAAGTAGCTGTCCCCAACCCTGATATCTAAATTTCAATTTCTGTAAATAACACTTTTTACATTCGTTTAATTTTTTTTCAATGATCTAATTTCAAAGATCTTTATGATTAAGTTTAAACAGAACTTGGAAGATTTAGATTTATTGTGGGTTTAATAAAAAAGAAAAAACTATACTCAAAAGATCATGTCCATAGTTCCTTGTCGCAGTTCACTAAGACAACACGATAGCCTCTACTATCCAACGGGAGAGGCTCGGTTTTGATAGAGGTCTGCCTTTTGCATGTGCACCAAAGCACACAAATAATTGATCTGACTGCTAATTCAATCACCTGATTGCGGAATGGGGTTACCACCACCTTAGGTGTGTAAGCAGCATTAGGTCGCATAACCACTCTGTCACCAGCGATCGAGAACTGAAGGCACGATGGGCTGACTGACAGGGCTTGCATGTCACCAACGCGCTTTGCTGACGTTAACGCCAGCAGCAGCGCAGTCTTTAAAGAGACAAACTTTATGTCCACTGTCTCCAGGGGCTCGAACGGAGGCCCTGTGAGAGCACGTGACACCACTAGCAGATCCCAAGAGGGTATGAGGTGTCTCTCTGGCACCCTGAGCCGTCTCACCCCCGCCATAAAGCGTGACGCTAGCGGGTGACTGCCAGGAGAACTGCCATTAATGCCTGCGTGGCAGGCTGAAATGGCAGCCATGTGCACTTTGAGAGTGGAAGCAGCCTTCCCCTCATCAAACAACATCATCTGAGATGCCACCACTCCGGATGGGGGTGCCACACTGTCCTGTGCGCCTGCGTTAGGAGGTCTCTCCGCAGAGGCATTTACATTTACATTTAGTCATTTAGCAGACGCTTTTGTCCAAAGCGACGTACAAGGGAGAGAACAGTCAAGCTAAGAGCAATAAAAAAGCATGGTGTAACAATAAATACTACTTTACATGAGAATTAGAAAAACAACAACCTAGAAAAGAGGAAAAAAAAGAAGTGCAGGAATGTAACTACTGAAGTGCAAGTTAAGCGCTAGTCAGGTGCCAGTTAGGAGGGGAGGTGCTCTCTGAAGAGTTGGGTCTTCAAAAGCTTCTTGAAGGTAGAGAGGGACGCCCCTGCTCTGGTAGTACTAGGCAGTTCGTTCCACCAACGTGGAACTACAAATGAGAATAGTCTGGATTGCCGTGCTTGCACGGACGGCAGTGCCAAACGACGCTCACTAGACGAGCGCAGCGTCCTGGGTGTAACATTTGCCCTTACAAGAGCATTTAGGTAGGTGGGAGCAGAACCAGTAAGCACTCTGTAGGCAAGCATAAGTGACTTGAACTTAATGCGAGCAGCTACTGGCAGCCAGTGGAGCTCGATGAGTAGCGGGGTGACGTGTGCCCTTTTCGGTTGGTTGAACACCAGACGCGCCGCCGCGTTCTGGATCATCTGTAGTGGTTTCACCACGCAAGCCGGCAGGCCCGTTAGGAGGGTGTTGCAGTAGTCAAGGCGGGAGCTCACCAAGGTTTGCACCAGCAGCTGGGTGGCATACTGGGTTAGGTACGGCCTGATTTTGCGGATGTTGTATAGCGCAAAGCGGCACGACCTGGAGACAGAGGCAGCTCCCAAGGCTGCTGCACTGACATATTGACTAGATCTGCCGCCCACGGCTGATTGGGCCAGTGGGGGGCTATCAATAACAATTCTCTGCCCTCGTCCGCTACCCTGCACAGCACTTGCTGGAGGAGCGGGATCGGCGCGTCTATGCCTAGTGGGGGGTTGTCGCCCCCTAGCGAGAACCAGAGCGGGCAGCAGGTGTTCTGCCTGTTCGCGAACAGGTCCACCTGTGCCCTGAAAAAACGCACCCAGATCTGTTCTATCACTTGTGGGTGTAGACAACAGTCTGCTGCTCGAGGATCGCCCCTCGATAACAGGTCCACCCCAGGGTGGAGGCGTCTGTGGTCACCACTACGCAACGCGACACTATGCCCATAGTGCCCGACACGGCGAGAAACCAGGGGGTCCTCCAGATCGCCAGGGCTTTCCTGCATCTGGAGGACACCACTACTCTGCGGTGCCTGTCTGTGACTGCGTTGAGCCTCATAGACAGGTACCATATTTGGAATGGCCGCATACGCAACATCCCCAGCGGGAGTGCGATGGCGGCTGACGCCATCATTCCTAACAGGCATTGGCAGCACAGCGACGAGACTGACTGTCCCAGTCGGAACTGGCGCACGCACGTTTTGATGGCATTTATTCGTTCTTGAGACAGCCTGACCTCCATGGAGGTGGTCTAGAACCATGCCTAGAAAATGCGTAATTTGCTTTGGGCACAGAACGCTTTTTTCCCTGTTTATCACAAAGCCCAGTCGATACAGGCGCCACCACTAGATGGCCGTCCTGCACCGCTGCAGCCTCTGAATTAGCAGCTATTAACCAGTCGTCCAGATTATTGTATACGCGTAAGGCGCGTAGACGCAATGGGCGATGGCTGCTTCTACGCACTTTGTGAATACCCTCGGCGCTAGAGCTAGGCCGAATGGGAGTGCGTTGAATTGGTACGCTATTCCTCCGAATGCAAACCTCAGATATCTCTGATGTCTGTGGTGGATCGGAACGTGGAAATATGCGACTTTTAAGTCTATCGTGATAAACCAATCGTTTGGCCTTATAAACTGCACAAGCCGGCGTGGGGTCAACATTCTGAACCGTAGCGGCATGAGTGCTTTGTACACACGTAGATCTAATATACGGGCGACAGTGGTACAGTTTAAGGCTGCACGATTATGGCCAAAATCATAATCGCGATTATTTTGATCAAAATTGAGATCACGATTATTTATCACGATTATTCATACTATCATTTTGTGCATACAAATCGCCCAAATTCCCCTGTATTTTTTTGGCTTGCATTCTTTCAAAAAACACAACAACGATCGCAATGATGAACAAACATTAATTAAAAAACAAAACCACTGAAACCACTGTCACGTCTGCGCTGATCTCGCTCCGGCCACGCCCCCCTGTTCAACAGTTGACGTTGATCTGCCAGTAGGTAACATGGCTCCTAGCTAGCTTTAAGCTTGCTGCTAGTTTGAAGTGTTGAGCACTACACAGTAAACAACAGTAATTTCAGTCACAAAGATCATTTTATTGAATTTGTTCATCATTCTTACAGTTAGCCCTTGTAATTGCGAACGTGGCTTGTCCTCTCATGTTATTACATTGTATTGTTTAGCTGCTAGCTTGCTGATCTAGCTAAGATTCTAGAGCTCCGCTGACTGCCTCAGAAGATTCCTGCGCTAGCAAGAAGCCTTTGCTTGCTTACTGTTGTAGCTAGCAGTGTTGAAAGCAGTAAAAACACCCTGATCATGGAATAAATTACATTGAAACATTGAAGTCAACTTTGAAAACTCAGCAGCAAGAGCTAGCTACAACAGTTAGCAAGCAAAGGCTTCTTGCTAGCGCAGGAATCTAAAGCTTGCTAGTAGCTAGCTATGTTAACTACTTTGTCATTAAATATCAGTCTTCACCATACAAACACATGGCATATGTAGCTACGTAACGGAGTTTGGTAAACGGTAGCTTATATTTCTTATGTAAAGTAGTATTTATTGTTACACCAGGTTATATTGCTCGTAGCTTGACTATTCTCTCCCTTGTACGTCGCTTTGGACAAAAGCGTCTGCTACATGACTAAATGTAAATTAAATGTAAACGGTTGTCCTGAATATGAGACTCTCCTGTCAAATCTGGACCAATCAGACTGACGCCTCGCAAAATCACATCAACCATTATTGCTGGTTACATACAAGGTGTTATCGGATGGTACAGTGTCTATTTTTCTGTAACTTAAAAAAAAATCTAAGCGAGAAAACGAGGAATAATTTACATACAAAACACAGCTGTCAGCGGAGTTTGGTCCGCCATCTTTATTTACAATTTGCAGTTGCCGGAGGGAGCTGGCGCACAGTTGTATGGATAATAGGCAGCTTCAAGGCTGCATCAATGCTACCTTGAAAAATGACCGTCACTCGGTCGATTTCAAGATATCTTATAAACCCGGAAGAGACAGAATAACGGTTTTCGAGCACGCATTTTAATCGCAGACGATCATCGTCATTTAATTGGGGCAGCCAAAATCGTGATCGCGATTAAAATTCAATTAATCGTGCAGCCCTAGTACAGTGGTAGAGAAGTCGCTTAGTAATCAGAAGGTTGCTAGTTCGATTCCCTGTCGAAGTGTCCTTGAGCAAGACACTGAACCCCTAATTGCTCCTGATGTGCAGTGTGCCATCAGTGTAAAATGTGTATACATTGTAAGTCGCACATATGTAAGTCGCTTTGGATAAAAGCGTCTGCTAAATGACTAAATGACTATTGGCCGATAATTCCCGTCCTTTTTTGGGACCAGGAAGTAACGGCTGTAGAAGCCTGAAGCTTCCTCCTCAGGAGGAACTATGCTCATCGCTTCTTTTCTGAGCAGGGAGACTATCTCTTCCCATAGGAAGTGAGACTGTTCTCGCTGCACCACAGATTGGATCACTCCGCTGAATGGCGGAGGGGGACGGGCGAATTGCAGCACGTAACCCTCTGTGATCATTCTTAGCACCCATGGTGAAACTGCGCATGCGCGCCAACTCGCCACACAACCAGCCAGGTTGTGCTTTGAGTTGAATTTGTCGGGAACTAACCCGCTCATGGTCAATGAGTCTAAACCTAGATCTACACCCACTCCGCCTAGGGAGGGGGACGAGATCTGGGGTTGCCCCCTCATGGTTTTGAAAAAAAATTGGGGGGTGCGATTGCACTGTGTGCATCGCGGGGGGAGTCACACAAGCATGTCTGGGCACTGCGCCATCGGGACAGGAGTTAGGACATATGAGTGTGGTGCTTGTGAGAACCTGCTTACCGTGCTGGACATGATTTTCACACGTGAGCAACGGGCTGATTTCTGTGGAGGCGGTGTGGGCTCCACCGCTCCCCCCTGTGTGACCACTGGTTGACTGTCACCATCAGGAAGCCTGAGGCCTACCTCTGCCCCGCCCGCGGCGAGCGGAGTGCTGTCGCGGGGCCTGGGCTGCGCCCTGGGCAGGGCGCGCAGCTGGCTGCTGCTGTGCTGCAGGCTGAGCTGGAGGGCGGAAGGGGTGTCTCTGTGGGCACCTTCGCTGGAGGAACTGGCGAGCGGAACCCGCCTCGCTTCTTGCCCAGTGTGGGTGTGGTGTGTCCTGAGGAGGACGTCTCACCCGGGCCGCTAAAGCGAGGCATCCAAGCCTGGAATGCCTCTCTGCTCTTTTGCTGTTCCTCGAACCTGGCAGCCATTGTGACCACTGCTTCACCGAAGACGCCTTGGACAGAGACCGGGGCGTCGAGGAGTGGTGCTTTCTCTCTGTCTGAGAGCTTAGCCAGTGATAGCCACAGAGACCTCTGGGTAGCCACCGCGGCACCCATCACCCTCCCCAGTGCCTGTGAGGTGCACCGGGTCAGTCTGAGTGACAAGTCCGTCGCGTGACGGAGCTCTGCCACCGAGGGGTGATCCTCCCCCAGCGACAAGGCAAGCTCAGTCAGGAGCTTTGCCTGATATCGCTGTAGCAGCGCAGCCGTGTTGGTTGTGCAGGCAGCCTGCCCTGCAGCCAAGTAGGCTTTCTCTGCCAGCTGAGCCTGGTGCCTGGCCACCCGTGTAGGCAGGAGAGGCTTCTGGCCGAGGCGCATCGTGGGGGAGGCGGGCGAGAGGTAGCCCGCTACTGCATCCTCCACCTGAGGGAAGGAGAGGTAGCCCCTCTCACTAGCCCTGTGGAGCTGCATGTAGGGTGCGAACCCCGGCACCGGGGCCCGGCCCGAGTAAGGGGTCGCCCATGTCGCCTGCAGTTCCTCGTGCACCTCCTCGAAGAAGGGGAGGCAGCTGGGAACTGGCGCGGCGGAGCCAGCATAAAACTCCCCGTCCACCCGCATCCTAATGTCCTGGCTTGTCTGCATTGCCTCTGCGATTGAGCTGTGCTCATCGGAGTAGTCCAGCAGACTATCATCATCCAGGTCGATGTCCACCTCGAGTTCGGGCAGGACACCGCCCAGTGGTAGCTCCTCCGCCTCGCTGCCCGCAGCCCCAGGACTGGCAGGTGGCGGTGACAGGGAGAGGCCAAAGAGCGGAGCTGCAGCTGCAAAGCGACTGCTCTCGCTCACAGAGCCTACGGCTGGAGGCGCACTCGGTCCTACAGGGGCGTTAGCCCCGGATGGAGCCGGTGCAGCCCCCTCGGCGCCCTTGAGCTCCCATAGCGGGAGGCTAGCACAGATGGCACAGACAGGGTCAGCGCCCGAGAGCGTGACCACTGCGTGGTCCTTGCCGAGGCAGATCACGCAACGACGGTGGCGGTCAACCTTCACACGGGTGTGCCCGCAGTCGAGGTAGTGTCTGGACATCTTTTCAATCTCAAAGTAGAAGAAAGTGTTAATACACAAGCACACTATCAGCAACGAACACGTTGTTAGCAAGCTAGCAGGCTAGTCAGAAACTTAGCCAGCTAGGCAGCTAGGATAGCAGCTACTACTTCCAAAAATAAGTTGAGCCAACGAATTTTGCAGCGCCCTGAGCTAGTGAGGGTTAAAGAACCCGAATAACTCACCAACTCGTAGAGAGCAAAAGCACACAAAACTCTTTGACTTTTGGTAGCGTAAAGGATATACTCGGAGCTGGCACTTCGTGTCTTGCGAAGTTTTCAAAGAGACAGAGATCTGATGCGCAATCTAAGATATAGACTCCTGAGGGGGCGGGCTCAGGAGTGCGCACTGACAGATCTCGCTGCCTTTCAGGCGTGAATGGATAAATGCTTCGATTTAGGCTCATGACTAACGTCATGTACCACACTGTTATGTCTGGTTCCTGCTCAAGGAACTGAGGTTACGTAAGTAACCGAGACCTTTTCATGTCACTACCGAAACACAGTAGTTTTAGTCCATTGGCTGAGCCTGTTTTTTAGCCACACCCCTGCATTTATAACCAGTCATACTGCATCCCTGTCCCTCATGGCTGAATGGTAAGTAGCTAGATCCCATACTTTTGATATAAATGTGTTCCAAAGTCTGAAAATCAGTGTGTAACATTAAGAATTGTCACTACCGAACACATATTTTCTTCAATTAAGTAAACTTTTGGGGGTTTTACGCAAAGTATTGTGTTTGTTTGTGTGTACACCTCTTCAAAGATTTGTTTGCTAGCCATGTGCTTGCTAGAATTATTTATTTATGCTCAAAGTTAGCTAGAATTGTCACTACCGAAACAGTCACTACCAAAACATATGGTAAAGTTTTGGGAGTGACCAGTGGCGGCTCCTGAATTTTTTTTCAGGGGGGGCAATTTTTTTTGATAATGATTAAGGCGACCCATTAAGTAGGTACATTAAGTTAGCTGATTAACTCATACAGCAATACATTTTTGTCCACTATTGGCAGCACACAACAGTAATATGTCCCCTCTTGCTACATAGCTAGAGTAGCAAGTTACAGGTGGAAAGCTATGGAAGAAAGTTGCATCCAGGAGCCTTCATAAGCAAACATGATGTGGCTCCACATTAAATTATCCCACTTTTTCATTATCCACGTGTCTCAAATGTTGTATGATGTAACATAGCTTAACAGGACACATGATATGTCCAGTAACATCATAAAGAAGGGGTAACATAAGTCAAAACCAACAATATTTATTGACTGATTTTGAAAGTATTGGCTTACAAAAGCAAAATAAGTCATCACATGAAAAATTATTCAGTGTTAGTGCAAGAAGCGAACTGTGAAACACACTGTGAAACCTATGAAAAGTGACAGTGGTATATGAAATACAGACCGCGTTAGCCACTTCACGGTATTCTCTCAGCCTCTCTGCTCTACTTTTTCTAATTCCTTTTGGCATTTTGGTGTCTTATGATTCTTTCTCCCCTGAACAATTTCAGATAGAAATCAGCATTATCTACATGTTTACCATTTAGTCCACACAACACATTTATTTAAAAATGATGGGATTGAACTACTTATCATTCCATTTTGTCACTACCGAAACGATCAGGTCACTACCGAAACTTTACCATATGTTTCGGTAGTGACTGCTTCGGTAGTGACAACTGTAGCTAACTTTGAGCATAACTAAAGAATGGTAGCAAGCACATGGCTAGCATACACATCTTTGAAGAGGTGGACGCACATAAAAACATAATACTTTGCATAAAATCCCAAAAAGTTTACTAAATTGAAGAGAATATGTGTTCGGTAGTGACTATTCTTAAGGTTACATGCCGATTTTCAGACTTTGGAACACAATTATATCAAAAGTATGGGATTTAGCTACTAACCATTTAACAATGAGGGACAAGGATGCAGTGTCACTGCCTGGTCAAAAATGCAGGGGTGTGGCTAAAAACCAGGCTCAGCCAATGGGCTAAAACTCTTGTGTTTCTGTAGTGAAATGAAAATTGGGAACATGATTTTTTGAGTATAGTTTTTTCATTAAAAAAAAAAACACAATAAATCGAAATCTTCCAAGTTCTGTGTAAACTTTATCATAAAGATCTTTTAAATTACAGCATTGAAAAAAATCTAAAAATTGTTATTTACAGAAATTGAAATTTAGATGTCAGGGTTGGAGACAGCTACTTCCCAAAAGAAAGTACCCTATAAATGATGATTTTGTATATATTTAGCTTATGCCTATCTCATTTAATGTCTTGGGTTTAAATAGACCATGACATATTCTTAGTAAATATCTATGTCTGAATACTTGTTGTGGGATCCCACTTTGAACCAATTCGGTAGAATGGCCCGTATATGTAATTATAGGTTATGGTGATGAGGAACAATGTTATTACAGCCATTGGCTTTGCAGGTAAAATGTCCCACTATTTGGGACAGAACATAGACAGGTTAGAAATTGAATATCAGAAAGTGTATCACATACACACACACAATTAAACATGCACTGCCAATTATTTAAAAGACAAAACCATACAACACCATTGGTGCATTTTGGGTTAGCATGGGGCACAAAATGTTGAAAAGAGCAGATTATTTCCTGCACAGAAAACTGATGGGATGATTCATGATTCACTAAAATGGCTGCTGTGCTTTTCATTTTGTCGACAAAAAGCTGAATGTACTTCTCACCAGTGTTGGGGAATAGTGAACTACGTGTAATGAAGCTTGTATTTTAACTACATTTTGCGCTAACTTGCTGGTAGTTCATTTACATTCAAATTTGCATAGTGGTTCAAGTAGCAAAATTACTTTTATGTAGTCAACTACTGAAACTACAAACAATATCGTGCAATAACATTTCTTTCATCCCGATTGTTGTGATATGATGCCCAGTAATGCCTTTGTCAGGCAGCCACCTCCACACACTTGACCTTTAGTGTAGTGCCTGTGCAATACTCCCATCGGCGCTCTAGTTTCTGGAAGGCAGGTGTCTGACCGATGGACATTGTATACAAAACCAAAGCTGATGTTCCATGCACTTTCTCATGAACAGTGGGATATTTTATTTGTTTGGTTTATGTATGACCTGTGAACATGTAGGCATATTTTGCAAAAATCTCAATTGAGTGGCATTTTTAGCTGGCATGTGACTTTGGATTATTGTATTTTTTTTATAGTTTTGTATCACATGAACATTGCCAATTTGATCTTTTCTTAGTAGCTTCAGTGAGCTTGCAAAGCTATGCTTTAAGAATCTTCCCTTAGTAAGTAACTTAACTAAAGTAACACTGCTTCTCACTTTGTGACCTTTGAACTCCCTTTGCCACTGCACTGCTGTGCTTCTCCTGTTGTGTGGGAGCATCATTTCATCATTTCATGGCCACTGGCATTTCCCTTTCAACACTCATTTCAGAACTCATTTTGTAGACAAAAGTCATTCTGCCCATGCAATAGACTTCCTAGACCAACATTTATAATTCTGTGGCATGAAATGCAGAATGCACTACTATCATCATTCTGTGCCATAGAAAGATCATGTTGTACACTTCTATAATGTATTAAGGAAAGTATGATATACACAAAAGGGCTTTGGTGATTTTGTGACTCAGAAAGCAAACTGTCCACAAAAGCTGGTTGAACTGTTGTGGACATAAGTATTTTGCTAATATTATAATATTAAGATAATATATATGTATTATTAGAATATTATAATACTATTTATTATTACCATTAGCATTATTTTGCTTTATTCCTGGTCACTTTATTCCCATCACTTTGACTTTGACTGTAAGATTTTGAGTTTGCTGGGGGACAAGAAGAGGGGAGAGCAGAAGAGATGAAGAAGAAGATGAAGAAGCTCAGAAAGACTCTCAGATCTTTAGCAGGTGAGCAAATTTTTCAGCTAATGAAAATACACATGCATTTACACAGCATTTGTTATCGCCATTCATTTTCTCTCTGTCCTACTCTCTTCCTCTGTCTTTCTCTCTCTCTCTCTCTATCCTTCTCTCCTTATTTAGCACTCACACACACAATCATATACAAATTCATGTTCGTAATATTCTTTTATTCACATAATGCAACTGCTACCAGATCTCCTTCATTGTCACGAAACACAAGCAATCAACCATAAAACACATCGACATGCATGACAACACACAAGATCAGAGTTCATTTGACATTGTGGATGATTATCCTGTTATAGTAAAACCATAGGCAGGTGCATTAATATGATGTTGCATGATGTTCAGTGTCTTTAGCAGTGTCATGATGTCATTTTTCCAGGTGGTGCTCCACATCTCTCAGACATGAGGATTGTACTGCTTGGAAGCAGAAGGGAGGGGAAGAGTTCATCAGGAAACACCATCCTGGGAAGACAGGAGTTTGATACCTCAGGACTAACAGCTGAGTGTTTGAAGAAAGAGGCAGAAACAGCAGGGAGACACATCACTGTAGTGGAGGCACCTGGATGGTTTCGCACTCATTCTGTGGTGAACACTCCTGAACGTGATAGACAAGAGATTGTCCTCAGTGTGTCTCTGTGTCCTCCAGGACCCCATGCTGTACTGCTGGCCATTGATGCGACTGTGTCATTCACAGAGACATACAGAAGAGAAGTTCAGGAACACCTGGAGCTTCTGGGTGAGAGAGTCTGGAGTCACACTATAGTGCTGTTCACCCGTGGGGACTGCCTGGGAAAGACAACCATTGAGCAGCACATCGAGAGAGAAGGAAAAGCTCTGCAGTGGGTTGTAGACAAATGTGGGAACAGGTATCATGTTGTGGAGAACAAGAAGAGCGATGGTGGCCAGGTGACAGAGCTGCTGGAGAAGTTAGAAGAGATGGTAGCAAGAAACAGAAGCCATCACTTTCACTTTGATGCAAAGATTATGAAAGAACTGATGATGAGGAAGAAGGAAGACGAGAGAAGAGCAGAGGAGAGGAAGATGAAGGTGCAGAAGCACAGAGAGACTCTCAGATCATCAGGTGAGAAAAATTTCAGCTATCGTACCAAGAAATGTACATACCACAACTCTTATTTACTTCATTCATTCTCTTGCTGTCTCCCACACTCCCTCTATCTATCTATCTATCTATCTATTTATTTATCTATCTATCTGTCTGTTTGTCTCTCTTTAAACACAAATAAATATATACAAGCACACACACACACACTCACCCACACACACACATTATCAAACACATTCATGTTTGTAATATTCTTTTATTCACATAATGCAACTGCTACCAGATCTCCTTCATTGTCATGAAACAAAGCAATCAACCCTAAAACACATCAACATGCATGACAACACACAAGATCAGAGTTCATTTGACAATGTGGATGATTATCCTGTTACAGTAAAACCATATGCAGGTGCATTAATATGATGTTGCATGATGTTCAGTGTCTTTAGCAGTGTCATGATGTCTGTTTCTAGGTGGTGCTTCACATATCTCAGACATGAGGATCGTCCTGCTGGGAAGCAGAAAGGAGGGAAAGAGTTCATCAGGAAGCACCATCCTGGGAAGAGAGGAGTTTGATACCTCAGGAAGAAAAGCTGAGTGTGTGAAGAGAGAGGGAGAAACAGCAGGGAGACACATCACTGTAGTGGAGGCACACAGATGGTTTAAAAATATGTCTCTAGTGAACACTCCTGAACGTGATAAACAAGAGATTGTCCTCAGTGTGTCTCTGTGTCCTCCAGGACCCCATGCTGTACTGTTGGTCATTAATGCGATTCAGTCATTCACAGAGACACACAGAAAAGCAGCGCAGGAACACCTGGAGCTTCTGGGTGAGAGAGTCTGGAGTCACACTATAGTGCTGTTCACCCGTGGGGACTGGCTGGGAAACACAACCATTGAGCAGCACATCGAGAGAGAAGGAAAAGCTCTGCAGTGGCTTGTAGAGAAATGTGGGAACAGGTATCATGTTGTAGATAATAAGAAGAGCGATGGTGGCCAGGTGACAGAGCTGCTGGAGAAGATAGAAGAGATGGTGACAGGAAACAGAGGCCATCACTTTGACTTTGATGTAAAGATTATGAAAGGACTGATGATGAGGAAAAAGAAAGACGAGAAAAGAGCAGAGGAGAGGAAGATGAAGGTGACGAAGCACAGAGAGACTCTCAGATCATCAGGTGAGAGAAATGTTCAGCTGTCGGACCTACAAATGTACATACCACAGCTCTTATTTACCTCATTTATTTTCTCTCTCTTTCTCTCTCTCTATCTGTCTATCTATCTGACTGTCTCTCTCTCTTTAAACACAAATACATACATACAAGCACACACATACCCCCCCCCCACACACACACACACACACACTCACACACATACACATTCATATATTCTTGTATACACATAATGCAACTGCTACAGGATCTCCCTTATTGTCATGAAACACAAAGCAATCAACCCTAAAACACATTTACATGCATGACAACACACAAGATCAGAGTTCATTTGACAATGTGGATGATTATTCTGTTACAGTAAAACCATAGGCAGGTGCATTAATATGATGTTGCATGATGTTCAGTGTCTTTAGCAGTGTCATGATGTCTGTTTCCAGGTGGTGCTCCACATATCTCAGACATGAGGATTGTACTGCTGGGAAGCAGAAGGAAGGGGAAAAGTTCATCAGGAAACACCATCCTGGGAAGACAGGAGTTTGATACCTCAGGACTAACAGCTGAGTGTGTGAAGAGAGAGGGAGAAACAGCAGGGAGACACATCACTGCAGTGGAGGCACCCGCATGGATTCGCACTCGTTCTGTAGTGGACACTCCTGAACGTGATAAACAAGAGATTGTCCTCAGTGTGTCTCTGTGTCCTCCAGGACCCCATGCTGTACTGCTGGTCATTGATGTAACTGAGTCATTCACAGAGACAGAAAGAAGAACAGCGCAGGAACACCTGGAGCTTCTGGGTGAGAGAGTCTGGAGTCACACTATAGTGCTGTTCACCTATGGGGACTGGCTGAGAAACTCAACCATTGAGCAGCACATCGAGAGAGAAGGAAAAGCTCTGCAGTGGGTTGTAGAGAAATGTGGGAACAGGTATCATGTTGTAGATAATAAGAAGAGCGATGGAGGCCAGGTGACAGAGCTGCTGGAGAAGATAGAAGAGATGGTGGCAGGAAACAGAGGAGGGTGGAGTATGCTTGAACCTCCTCATTGTCAGTATATATTTGTTTCACATGTTATGAAAATTCCCCACTTGTGATTTGCATAGATGTATATTTAGGTTTAACATGATATAAAATACATTGCTAAAATACAGATATTATGTGGAAATTCATTGTAGTGCTATGATATTGATTGCCTGACTGTTATTAATTCTATATTTTCCCTGTCTGTACAGTTAGAGAAGGCCTACCTGATGGCTACTCAAGGGGAGATACTGGATATGACTCTGCTAAATCAGGACTTGAATTCTTCAAACAGCTAAGCGCTGCTGCCTCTTATCAACGCTTTGGACAACTGAAGCCTCCCTTGAGACCAGCATATAGAAAAGCACCACATACTGAGCGGAGAGGTAAGTGAGGATACTTAAACAGGAAAAAAAAAACTAAAACTTTACAAACACTTTTCCATTATCAAATATGAAATCCGTAAAACTCAGCTTCTCAAATCAAATAATACATTACTCATGAACACATCAAATGTGTAATGCATATGCAGTTGTAAGTGGTACCAGGGCTGTAGTGGAGGGTAAACACACGTAAACGCCGTTTACGCACCTCTGGAATTTTGGAAATAGCGTTTACGCACCTCTAAATATAGTTTACGCACCTGTAAGTGGCGTTTACGCACCTCAAAGTTCCCTGGGACTTGTATTCTGCCGTTGGAATAATCAGAAATAAATTTGGTGTAATTTTAAAACACCTAAATTTCAAATTGTTGAACATATAAACGCTGTAGTCTGAATCATTTTCATCTGCGCTGTATTATGGTCTGTGACCCTCCAATGCCTTGGCTGCGGCGGCGAGACCAATCAGGATCGAGGAAGTATGTAAACACATACACATTGTGGATTAGCCTGCCTGCCTACCTGTTCGGAATGGATTAATTAGCCATGGATATCAGGCGAGTTTTGAAGAGACCATCAGTGCTCCCACTCCCACAGATGCCCGCAAAATGCCTCAAGTACAAAGTAAGACTGAAGAAGATCAATTCACGTTTTGAAACGTTGTTTTGGTTCGGACAACATCCCATTAAGACAGGGACAAACTCTCGTTATGAACCCATCCCCTTCTGAAAATTAAATTACTATCTGTGCTTTTGGTAGGCTTTCAGTTTTTGAGGTGTGTAGGGGGACGGATTTTCTATTAGATAGATGTAAATATCTCCAAACTGGAGCTCAGGCAGGGACTTCTACGACGTTATAGAAATACAAATATCAGCGGGTGCAGTAAAGGGATCACAGGTTCCCAAAATGTAATTTTTTCTAGATATCTCTGTCTGGCTATTGTGGTATGATCTGTGTTTGATGGCGATCGTAATTGAGTAGGCTGCACTGCTCGACGATGTCCACTGTTGGTCGACATCTTCGCTTTTGCCCGCAAGGTATCCCTTGTAGTGTGACTGAAAGCTATGAATTACCGTAAATATTGTAATGTTCTGTCGTCAAGTCTGACATGTAGACTGAACATTTACATTTACATTTACATTTAACATTTACATTTAGCATTTGATATTTGTATTTACATTTAACATTTACATTTAACACTTATATTTAACATATATAACATCGAACATTTACGTTTATATTTAACATTTACATTTACATTTAACATTTACATTTATATTTAACATTTACATTTAACATTTAACATTAACATTTAGATGAAAGATTTATATTATTTAACAACTTTGTGTTACTGCCAAAAATGATCCTTGGAAAAGTTATCGCATGAATTTACATGAATTTATCTCTAAATGCTTGAAAAAGTGACATTTGAATATTGTCATGCTTTTTTTTCCATATGATAATGCTAAATGTACCAAACATGTACAACATTTTACAAACGGCGCCCCATATCCCTGTGCCATCTAAATAGGCCTCATAAAACGTCAAATATTTCAGCAATTGAAGATGCATGAGTAATTATCATCACGCATATCGCTGTAGATTAGGCTAATTCATTGAAAATTGTAGACAGATTCTTTGCAAACCAGTTAGACATAGCTAAGTGAATTGCTAAGTGAAACGTTTTAGCTTAGCTATAGAATCTTTCATTTTCGCCGTCAAGGTCAAATATAAGTGTAGCAGAAAAGAAACAGCAGAACAAGCATAAACTCGACCGGTGAGGCAGAAGTACTGTTTGCCTCCCCACCGTGATTTTTTTTCAAATGTCAGAACAGCAAACAGAAGGTTCTACGCATGCGCTTAACCCAGTTTGTGAGGGATTGCGCAATCTGAGATGAGGCACAGCCTCCCCTGCCCGTAAGTCTTAATATAGACATTTACATTTACATTTAGTCATTTAGCAGACGCTTTTGTCCAAAGCGACGTACAAGGGAGAGAATAGTCAAGCTACGAGCAATAGAACCTGGTGTAACAATAAATACTACTTTACATAAGAAATATAACAAAATGAAATAAAAAAAGAAAAAGAAGTGCAGAATGTAACTGCTGTAATTGCAAGTTACGCACTAGTCGAAGTGCCAGTTAGGACGGGAAGTGCTCTCTGAAGAGTTGGGTCTTCAAAAGCTTCTTAAAGGTAGAGAGGGACGCCCCTGCTCTGGTAGTGCTGGGTAGTTCATTCCACCAACGTGGAACTACAAATGAGAATAGTCTGGACTGCCGTACTTGCACAGACGGCAGTGCCAAACGACGCAATATAGCAATTGTGTTGTTGTGTTGACATTGGAGGTTTCTCCAATGGTTAAAAAACAGGGGAAGTGTTTAATTGCAGCATGGTTTCTTTTTATATTATACTTTTCAGCTGTAACACCCTGGGCCTGTTTCCAGAGGCCTTACATTTTTTTTAGGTCCTATAGAGGTCCTTTCTTTTGTCTCCCCCTCCACCCCCTTCATTGTTGTGAGGCCTACACATACTTTTCTTTACTGTTTTCTTGAAATTGAATAAACTACAAACCCATTTATTCACTGTCATTGATTTGACTTTAACTGCTAACATAATGGAATATAGCCAGGACAGCCTTACAGAGTCGCAACGCTTTGTGTTGCGTTGCTTTGCGTCGAGGTCTGTCTGATCACAAAATTCATAGTTTACCCACCTCTAATTTTACCACTACAGCCCTGAGTGCAGTACATACGTTTGATAATAATAATCCTTAATCCTTATTAATATAATCCTTTGTATGTTGTCATCTACCCCTTTCTTTTGAAAAGTTCCATTTGTGGATATGTCCACAATATCTGTAAATTATGATGAACACATCGGACGTGGCTCCTATGGAACAGTTTACAGAGGATCATACCAGGGAACTCCTACTGCTGTAAAGGTTTTAGTAATAGGAGACAATCTAGTGACTACAAATGAATTCATTATACCTTGGTAAGGCAATTTTATGTACACCTTCATATTTTACATTAAAGTGGGGCTTGTACCGTAGGTAATTACAATTCATGCAATTGTGGTAGTAATAAGTAAATACAGTTCATACAAAATCAACCTGTACCTATGGTTGTTACGCATTTTATGTATTGGTCATTCTGGAGAGAATTTAAGACATCTGAACAACAAAATATTCTAATACAATCAGTAAAGATATGCTGCCTGAATGATCATTTGCCATCAGTTATTGTATCTAAACTGTTTACATAAAAATCACATAAAAATAGAGTCTTAGTTTTAATTCTTTCTTCAGGCGTTTGTCTCACCCCAACATCGTACGAATGATTGCTGTAGCCAGAAGTGAGACACACGTCCTCATTGCTAATGAGTATATCCATGGTGCCAACTTGCAGGAGGTTCTTCACAAAGACACTCCTATCAAGGTAGTGCATCATCATATTGGGTGTATGGTGAAATATGTAGAAGATGCTAGAAAGTTAGAGAACCCCTCAGAGATTCCTGAAAATCTGCATAAATATGACCTAAAGTGTAATCAGATCTCAGACATTTAAACTCATAAAGAGTAGCAATTTTAATTTTAATTCACAATAGATGTAAAAAATGCTACTTGATAATTTTTTGGACTAACTGATCCCACTTTCATTAACCATAGGGTGAAAAAGTATGTGAACCCTTCCTTCCAATGACTGGTGTGAACGCCTTTAAAAATCAGTGAGCTCTTGAAATATTGTTCTATAATACTTTAAGTTGCAGGACGAGGACAAGCTGTTTGTGGCTTTAGATATTGCCATGGCTGTTGAGTACATACATGGAAAAACAATCATCCACCAAGATCTGAAGCCAGCAAATATAATGGTTAGTACTTGATACTCATGTTGTGAATTGGGATACTACATATTTTCTATTTAATATTCATGAAAACCTTTTATTCTCAACGCTATAGAGCTGTAGAATTATGCCATATCAGATCTAAATGTTTTAGACCTGAGAAGCAGAACACAACTGAAAGGATTTGTTTAGATTTTAATTCTAATAAAATGTTCACATTTAATTTACAAAATAAAGATTGCAGAAGAAAACACAAAGGCCTACTTGACTGATTGGGGCATGGCGAACCTGAAGGAAACAATGTCGATGTCGAGAGGAAGCCTTCAATCAGGGGCTCTCTGTGGCCCACTGGGAGGAACTCCACCCTACATGGCCCCAGAATGTCTAGTAGAGTGTGAGGACTGCAGCACCATGTCAGACATGTGGTCTTTTGGCATCACTCTTCTGGAGATGTTCACCAACTCTAAGGCCTGGTCTTACACTAGCCTGCAAGAGCTGCGTAAGCTTCTTCATGATAAAAAAACTCCTCTTGCTCTGATTAAATTACAGCCTGCTCTTGCTGACATTGTGAAACCATTGATAGAATATGAACCCAAGTCTCGCATGAATGCCAAAGACCTGGTGACACTGTTGAAGTCGAAAGTTGATCTCACCAAAAGATACGGGTACAAATGGTAGGAAGACAGTAGTGAAAGAAGTGCTGTTGCATCTGATGTGTATAATCAATGCTGATATATTAAATGCAGGTTGATCACTCTAACCTGTTAATGTTAACATGTATTCCTTCGCTCTTTTTCTGCATGACTGGCCTCACTGCAGCCATGTTTAAATATATATTGGATATTTCCTAGAATTTGTCAAAATGACGTCCCTCCACATGTAAATCAAGTGCATGCTGCACCGTGAAATAGTCCACTCTTTCTGATGGTCCTGGGCTCTGTAAATGGTAAATAATACAAATGTCTCCATTCAATAAAATCAAACCAATCAGAGCATGGAGAACAATGAGGACAATCAAATGCCACTCAGTCAATCATGATTCTTAGCCATGGCAACAACCAGACAGGGAAAGGACTTGGTTGTGTGTGTTTGACAGGTTTTGGCACAGCGGACCTCTAGGAAAAAAGATGACTCCTGTTTTTATATCAGCAGTTTACAGTCTGAGCACTGAAAGGGCTTTTCAGGTTGTGTCATATTGCTATTTTGTATAATCAGAGATAGAGTACATTTTGTTGTAAATATTTTTTTAAACATGATTTCTTTTAGCCATATTTCCTATACAATCATGATGACTTTAATATATACACAGTAGCTAGTGGCACAAATGTATATGTTTAGTACTGTACTGATAAGCAAATGTATATGTAGTTTAAAGCTACAATGGAACTCTGATGGTTTTTAGCAAATCGCAAGCTGAAAATAATGCCAAAGGACTTCCTTTTACAGACAAATGTTTTTTACAAAACAAACTTTTCACAACATGAAAACAATGTTGCCATCATTTCCATGATGTGCAAAGTACAATGGCTCTTAATGACAAAGAAGCTATTTAAGTAAAAACAATTCTCCTGATGACATTACAGATGCACCATTAAATTTGACAAATAAATATATGTATTCTTTATGAGTTTGCTCTCTGCTTTATTCTATGGGAAATCATCTCTCTGTGAGCCTGTTTACTGCCCCTAACTGTATGACTCACAAAATCATACAAGTCCCAAAACTAAATATGGGTACCTGACCATCAAGCAAGATTATGCACAAATGTAATAAACAAGCACAATTAAACATAAACAATAATAACATCAACAAAACATGATTGAGTAGAAAGAGCTGATTTTATACTATCATGTATATCTGGTTTCACAATTAAGCACAATTTCTATATTTTAATCTCTAAGGAAATAAACTGAGACACATCAGTAGATAATGTGCAGGAAGCAGTAGACCTACCTCATGCATTTCCTCAACAGACCAAGATCTATATCGCCAAGGCAACAGTTAGCATGCTAGCAAGCTTTAATCAGTGCCAACTGTTCTGTGCAGCTTGCAAGGCTTTTGCATGCCTTTTAGGTAGTTGGCTCTCGTATTAGATCACTCCTTGCTACTGGATTGAAAAACAAAGACCAGATCCCTCTTGTCCTGTGTTTTCCATCTGAGAACATTATTCACATCTTATAAGAATTTGTAGGTGTTATTTTTGTTTCCAATTAAATAACAGGGAGACTGCTTTTATAGAAACACCCCTTTTTAACAAACAGACAAAATAATGGGTTCAGCTAGCTTAGAAACGCAGCTGAATAGCAAGGCATGGCCTGAGGACCAGATGAAGATAAAGCAATGAAAAATAAATAAAAAGTTGATGAAGGCTGGACGACTGAGCTCTTCAGATAAAAGGATTGAACACTGATCACATTTGTTAGCATGTTTTAATATAACTCAATGTTCCAAACCAGCAATAATACAAATATAGCATTTCATGATTACACTTTGACTTTATTGCAGATACATACAATATACAGTCTTTCTGACAGTGAGTCCAGGGATGACACCGTCACATGACATGTTTTAGTCCTTGACAATTACAAACCAGTCCTGTGATCCTACGGCAAATACTTCAGATGATTGTCTCAATCATCCCTTGATTTAGAAATTACAACAAGAATAAAACAAAATGTTTACAAACAACCAGTTAACAGAAACAACAATAACAACAAAACATAATTAAAGTGACAGATAAACAATGGTGTGACTGGACCGTCCTTCATATTTCAGAAGTACTTCCAGGTTGACAGTTGGTGTGGTGCTGCAGGCTAACTGCTCCTGAAAGCAACATAGTCCTGGGGCATTTGTTCCTACCCCACTGTTGATCTTCTAAAGACAGTAGTGATTAAAGTGACTCTATACAAACAGTGTGACAGGACACTTTGTAAAATAACTGCAGGTACAGCAAACACACCAAGACAGAGGGACACGTTTGTGTGTCTGTGGTTTGTTCCTTTGTCCATGGGACTACTAGAGGTGTTCCTAACATAAAGGCACCATGCACATGTATGTGACTCAGGCAAGAGGAACAGAGAGACAGAAACTTAAAGAGGAAAATGTGATTGACGCTGACAATGTTGTTGTCAGCAGCAGCAGTGGAATTCCATGTCAACTCCAGGTCAAAGGTTCAGGCTTCTGTCTTGAGATTTCATATACAGTCTCCAGTTTTAAGGCAACTTTGAGAGAGAGAGAGAGAGAGAGGGAGAGAGGGAGAGAGAGATAAAGAATGATGAACTGGACTGTCTGACAGACTGCCTGTGCATCAGAACCAACTGATAAGCAAAGTCAAAGAAACTTCTTAGCCTCAGTCACACAGACAGAGACACAGATGAGCTCACCTGCTTCTGAGACTTAGCTGTCATTTTCATTTCATGACTCAAACGCTTCTTAGACTTGAGCTCTTTCAGCCACTGCGGTGAAGCCTCCTCCCTGAAGGCACACACACACACACACACACACACACAATATTCTGTCATTACACAGGCTCTTGGTTACTCAGTAGCTGTCCCCCCCTCCTCAAACACTGTAGATTCAGCCTGGTTTTGAGTCCCAATGCACTAATCCAGCTGTAAAGATACACATATGCAGGCTGATGCTCGTGTACCAAGATCCTCCTTCCATCTTTTAGTAAACAGTAATGAGTGTACAGTAGGCACTTGATCTGGTTGGTATTGTGGACTGTCTGAACATTAGTAGACAGGTGAACAGTCTATGACAGCCAGAAATGACAGAGGTATGTGTGTGTGTGTGTGTGTGTGTGTGTGTGTGTGTGTAGAGTTTACCCGTTCTCTTTGCCTGCAGTGATTGGGGGCAGCACTCGAGAGGCACGCGGCAGGAAGGGTGACTTTGGGGAGCGAGAGAACTGAGATGGAGAGGGAGCAACAGTGCCCTCTGGTGGGCTATCAGAGTCACTTCTCTTCTTCAGTTGGGCCTTAGAACACAGAGGAAAAGCATCATCATCGGAACTATCTCTGATCCCCATCAAACACGCGCGCACGTACGCGCGCACGCACGCACGCACGCACGCACGCACACACACACACACACACACACACGAATGATTCACTGAATAATTAGAGGAAGGTGTTATTCGTAAATTAACTGAATACATAGATGACTGATTAAGCATATGGATGTTAATAAGGGAGCACATTCAATAAATGATGAATGAATGAATAAATATGTGGATTAATGAAAAGGTAGACAGCAATTGGACAGATAAGAAAGTAGATTAACTGGATAAGGAGTGAATGAGTGAATACTCTGCTGAGTGATTAAGTAACTGGAGGCCAATAAAATCACAGAATAAAATAAAAGGAGATTCATTAGTTAATATGAGTTAATGCATAATTAACTAGCTGTATAGGTAATTAGATAAATTAGACAGTGAATGAATGAGTGAATATGCCCAGCTGTGGTGCCTCACCTTGAGGGCAGAGGGGTCCATGCCTGGGAACAGAGCCACTCTCTGGGGATGAGATGAGGAGGAAGAGGGGGCACCTCTTAGTTTCAGAATCCTCCTGCTCACATGGCTCACCCTTCTCTTCTACAGGGATGGAGAGGAGAGGAGAGGCAGAAAGAGTGAGGGAGGGAAAGAGAAGGATTGTGTGTGTGTGTGTGTGTGTGAGAGAGTGTCTGTCTGTCTGTCTGTCTGTCTGTCTGTCTGTCTGTCTGTCTGTCTGTCTGTCTGTCTGTCTGTCTGTCTGTGTTTGTGTGTACCTGTGGAGTCTTTGTACTGGTTCTCTGGCAGGGCAGACAGCAGTGCGCTGTGGCGGGCGACTCTAGAGGGGGGGGCTCTCCTGTTGCGCTTCTTACTCAGCTGCACTCTCGAATGCATGGCGCTGGAGTCCAGCAGAGACATTGAGGTCTGTACGCACACAAACGCACGCACACAGATGCACAGAAGCACACACACGCAAGCGCGAGCACACACACACACACACACACACACGCAAGCACACACACACGCAAGCACACACACACACGCAAGCACACACACACACTCATGCAAGCACACGCAAGCACATGCAAACATGCAGACACACAAAAACAATACACAGACACACAAACACAATCACACAGACACACACACAATGTGGTTAGTTTACATGTTGAGTCACTCACACGGAATCAGTTCTTGGCCCTGAAGTGCCATGACAAGGACATTTAATTGCCTCTGTGTATGAAATGTGCTCTATAAATAAACTTGCCTTGCCCAGCTGTTTAGTTATTAAAGTCCTAAACCTTCTCATAGGGTGATGCATGACTGACTAAACAGCCTTCAACAACATGAGAGAGAGCCTTCTGTAACAGTAGGTGGGTCTGCTGAATGAAACTAGTCAGCCAGCTGAATCGCTTTAGAACGATCTTATAATATTTATAACTGTGCTTTATGTATCACGTGCATCTATGGTAAATGTAGTTATTCATTTTCATCCGAGGTGAGGATGTCCAAGGAGAGGACATTGTTGACATCGAGGTGAGCCATGGGTAAAAGGCCAGCGTTGAGCAAGATTTTGAGCAACTTTTTGGTCCACACTATTGAAGAATATTTGTGTTTTTCATATACTTTCTAAGTAATTTCGATTCATGTGAATTCCTCCCCAACACGAATGTATCACATTCATGCCACGTTCATTAACACACACATGGTCAGCAAGACCCTTCCTGTCTTCCATGGAGGTACGTTCTTGTATTTCTTTTTTAATTTACAATGAAAAAGTAAAATATATATATATTACCTCTATAAAAATGTGTCAGAACTGCCACATGGAACTCCAGCCTCTGCCATAAGACAGGTACATATTTCCTCTCTGAGTCTTCCCTCCATGGTAATGATGCACTTTTAAAGATCAACCAGATGGTGGTGCTTTATTACCACTGATGCCACTGTATGCGCAGGCATACTTAGTTCTCCCTAATCACTTTTCTGAGAGTTAGTCATTTGTAAATTGCTCGTTTACCAAGATCGTCCTACCATCTTTTAGTAAACAGTTATGAGTGTACAGTGGGAACTTAATCTGGTTGGTATTGTGAGCCATGGGAAAAAGGCCAAGCTTGAGCAACTTTTTGGTTCACACTATTGAAAAATATTTGTGTTTCCATATACTTTCTAAGTAGTTGCAACTCATGTGAATTCCTTCCCCACAAGATTGTATCCCATTCATGCCATGCTCATTAACACACAAATGGTCACCAAGACCATTCCTGTCTGACATTCACACCTTTCATATCTAGGTAGACTCCATACTAGATACTTTCATGGTACGTTCTTGTACTTTTTTATTTTCTACAAAAAAGGTAAAAAAAAATGATAACCCCTCTATAAAAATCTGCCAGAACTGCTACATGGAACTCCAGCCTCTGCCACAACACAGGTACATATTTCCTCTCTGAGTCTCTTCCTTCCATGGTAATGATGCACTTTTAAAGATCAACCAGATGGTGGTGCTGTTATACCACGGACGGCACTGTATGTGCAGTTCTCCCTAATCACTTTTCACGTATTCCCTCTCTGAGTCTTACCTCATTTGCATTTCACTTTTAGTGAGTAAATAAAACAGTGTAAGGCTATGCACGCTACTGACTGCGTAGATTTTGAGGATTGACAGGCAATGCAATGTCAAAGCAAGCAAAATGATGGGCTTAATAATCATTAATAATAATTTATCTCTTTCTCTCTCTATGAAAGCCCCAGAGTAGTTCCTACCTCACAAGTGAAGGTAAGGTTTCTTTCACTTGTAGAAATCCTTTCATTGTGTGCAGTCAGAACAAGAGTGCCCA
This sequence comes from Clupea harengus, assembly GCF_900700415.2. NCBI lineage: Eukaryota > Metazoa > Chordata > Actinopteri > Clupeiformes > Clupeidae > Clupea > Clupea harengus. Next base: position 75,220 of record NW_024879608.1, on the reverse strand, counting down.
GCTATCTAGCTTCAGAGTTGGACTTGTTCTGTTATGTTATCGCTCCTCTGTCATGGTAGTGAGCAGAGCAGGGCCAACATTAACTGCTCAAACCCTGGCAAAAATGTCTTCACAAATCTCTTGTGCCGTTCAGATCTCATAAACGTTTGCTGCACTGCCCAAATCTACTGATTGAAGAATTCTGAATTCCTTACTGTTGTGTGGAAAAAAAATATCTCCAAATTCAATGTGTCCTAGATGCAAAGGACAGGCAAACTGATCAGTTTTCTCCTTCATCATAAAACATCATGGGTAAAGATACTGAGTAAGTGCTGTCTGCAGGATCTTAACAGTCTTAATGTAGGAGATCAAAGAGTATTCTACTAGTACTCCTTATTGCATGGGTGAGATTAGCACTGACATACTATAATGTCTGTTTTAACCTGTTTCCAGTGCAGGGTCACATAATGGCTACATAGTATCATGCATGTATGTAATTATTATTTATTTTTTTAACCAACACTAATCTGTGCTAAAATAGAGGATATCGCAAAACATAATCTATGCATCTGACAATGCTTGTTTGTGTTTTGGTAACACTTTACTTGAACCCTGCTTTATAAGGATAACATAACTATGTCATGATCTTGTCATGGCAGATGTCATATGCTCGATAACAATCAATTACTGCCAAATTAATCCTCCTACTGTGTTTGAGATCAAATTGATTCTTTTTGGGTTAAAAAATAGGCAAAAGTGCTTTTTCATCCTGAAAATTCCACTAATTGTCTCATTTCAGGTGTGTGTTTAAAGCCCCATCATGCAAATGCTAAATTATTTTGAAGCTGCTATTTAAAGGAATAACTGCTACATAATGTTCCTTTAAAACACAGACATAGGCTATACCGAGACGTTTTCAGTTTTAGTGTCACTTACTCTGCAGGTACAGAAGGCAGGTTGTCATAACTAACATGTCGACACTCCATAGTAAGTTATTCAATGTTTTTGGAGATCAAATGTTTTCTACTGGATTTCTGTTGGGTACGTAGGCTAGTATAGATCATCACATTGTGTTTCCTCCAAGTATGAATCCCCAATGGTTAGTTTGAATCCTCAGGTTAGTTTGGGATGTAAGCCTATTGTGAATCTCCAACAAGTATTCCTTTTCCTTCATAATTCAAATGACTCACTAATCTAATCAGTCAACTGGTTATTCACATTGGTTTCTGATGGAGATAATTTCCAAACACTGTTAATGACTTAAGACTATAATAATCAAGTGCCTTGTATTAATATATTCCTTGTATGAATCATGTAATTATGAAAGCAGGAACATGGATTTTCTGTGTGTGTGTGTAACTTAGAATATTAGGTGCCATTTAGTCTGCATATGTACAAGAGCATGTTTAGACCAGAAGTGATAAGAAGGGTATAATCAGTTTCTTTTGAGGTCATGGACATAGGCTACTGTTTGTGTTCCCTATCGCAGTTGACTGCCATATAACAGATGGGACATGACGTTAGTCACGGTTCCAATAGAAGCATTTATTCATTCACGCCTGAAAGGCTGCGATTCGTTAATTCCCTCTCCTGAGCCCGCCCCTCACGGGCGCCCAGGTCAGAGGTACTGTTAGAGCAGGATTCCTGCCCTTCTCAAGTATCTGTGACTGATGTTTGCAAATCCTTTAAGAGAGTAAATACAAATAAAGTTCCAGGACTGGACAACATCCCAGGTTGCGCTCTCAGGGATTGTGCATCTGAACTGGCAGAGGTATTTGCCGACATCTTTAACCTCACCCTGTTCCTGTCTGTCGTCCCCACATGTTTCAAGAGGGCCACCATCACCCAAGTCCCCAAGAAATCATCAGTGAGCTGTCTCAATTATAACCGCCCAGTTGCTCTCACATCTGTTGTGATGAAGTGCCTTGAGCGGTTAGTCAAAGACCACATTACATCCTCCCTGCCTTCTGCATTAGACCCACTCCAGTTTGCCTATAGGCCAAACAGGTCCACAGATGATGCCATAGCTTTGGCTTTGAACACAGCTCTCTCCCATCTGGACCAGAAAAACCCCTATGGATGCTCTTCATTAACTTCAGCTCCACCTTCAACACCATAGTACCATCCAGGCTCATCCTAAAATTGCTAGACCTGAACATCAAGCCCTCCATGTGCAACTGGATCCTAAACTTCCTCACTGAGAGGCGACAGGCGGTACGGCTGGGTAACATCATCTCCCCCAGCCTAATACTCAACACCGGCGCCCCACAGGGATGTGTGCTAAGCCTCCTGCTGTACTCATTGTACACACATGACTGTGTAGCCACTGATATATCTAACACCATCATCAAGTTTGCTGATGACACCACCATAATCGGCTGCATCAAGAATGGTGATTGAGTCTGCCTACAGAGCAGAGGTGGCAACCTTACCAACATTTACAGCCAGCGCTGCAGGAGAAAGGCCAAGAGGATTCTTTCTCACCCCAACCATCCCAGCCACAGTCTTTTTACCCTCCTGCCATCTGGTAGACGGTACAAAAGCATTCTGACCCGCACCAACAGATTCAGAGACAGTTTCCACCCTCATGCCATCAGGATGCTGAACTGTCCTACATCCCCTCACACTTAATATGGTCAACAGCATACAACTTGCACTTGCCATTTTATTTTAATTTATAACTTCTTCTTAATGTAAACATGAGGTGTTGGGTGCAGTCGAGCAGCTGAGAGACAACATCTGTCACACCCAGCAGCGGTGTCTCTGCTATCTGTGCCCAACAGACAAACACATGAGCCTGCAGGTAGTCATGGCGACTGCAAAGACAACTATAAAACAGGTGAGCGCTAAAGAGAATGCTCAAACAACAGGGCAAAGCTGTGATATACATGGAGTCCTGATAAACCAATGGCCACTGAAAACACAATTTCTCTTCACCTAGTGGTCTCCTGTGGTACTACGCAATTCAGAAAAGCACAAAATTTTTTCATTTTTCTTTTTAGCTTTCATATTCCATTGTGTTTATCGCAGCCCGTTCTTTTAGATTCAGAGGAGATGAATAACGCTGATTACACATAAATCATGCCTAATTGTGTTATTATACCAGTTATAGTGGTACGATATTGGGATTTTTAAGAGACTCCCAAATCACTCAACCAGATCCCAACCAAACTCTCAAGTAAACAGACATGGTCAAATAGATGGTGTCACGCCTTTTCTTTAGGGTACCGTTTCCCACTACTTATAGAGAACTCTAGCAAGACAAATACTTTCATCAGATCAGTGTTTTTGTAATGTAGGTGTTGATTGTTAACTCTGAAAAGAGATAGAGAGATGCGCTGTCTGTTGAAATGCAGGAGCATTAATTAGAGGTAGTCAGATTGGCTAAGTGGAACTGTGTCTTTACCCACAGAGGGAGTTCCGTAAATCCCATACAAAATTCCAGCAGAATATCCAGGAGAGAGAGAAGGAGCTGCATGAGCTGAGGAAGGTTGTGGAGACTCTCGAGGTGAGAACTGACCACATAAGACAACAGCTGGCTCAGCAATCGCTTGTTATTGTGTTATCACCGTTATGGAGGAGCAATGTCAGGGCTCTCCTCCAGTCATTCAGTGAGAGACCCTGTAGGAAAATATTTCCTAGTCAGACCAACTGTATGGGATGCTGTTTGGGTCGACTCCTCTTTTGTTTTGGGCCTCTGTGCTCCATTCACCCAGAGAGGAGTCCTATCAGCTGACATTAACCCTCTTAAAATGAAGGCCGCTATTCTGACAGAAGGTTGTTGATCTTTGTGCTCAACAACCAATCAAATTTCACCCCTCCCTTCTGTGCTCCTGAAGTATCGTGTTGATCGGCTGAAATGATCAATGGGTCGGTCTGAGACACTCCATTTGGTTACCGTGCCAGGACTGTGCACCTACACAAACTTAACAAACAGCTAGAGGACCCTGAGGTGAATTTGGCTGAATTTGACAAAAAAGAATCACATACTGCACCTTTAAGGCTGAGCAACTGTCTGGGACCCCTGTGAAGTCCACAGACAGACTTCCTCTGACATCCTCTGTGTCTCCTACTAGCGCTGTGCCCAGGCAGCTGTGGAGGACTGTCAGAGGATCTTCAGTGCCCTCCTGCACTCCATAGAGAGAAGAGCTGAGGAGAAGCAATGCTGTTAATACACATGAACACCATAAAATAAATATACAGGGAAACCAATATACCACCATTACTTGCTAAATACACCACCATTTTTGCCTTCTCTGTTGGGCTATATGATAAAAGCACATTTCTTAGATATTGCCACTAGGGGTCCCTGTCGCTCATCACTTGATGCTGTGCACTCCCATTCATACTGCACTCTCCCAAAGGAATGAATCACTGACTACACTACACTAATCTATGTTTTCCCTCTTCTGCCTTCTACCTGTAGACTTTTCAGTCTGTGTGTAAAATTCTGTGATAAAATGAACAGGATCATATTGTCATGAGAAACAGTTCATAGGATATGTTTAAAACCAATAAAAACTTATATTGTGTTAAAAGGAGTTCAAATGCAAAACGTCTTTAATTCACTCATTGTTTACTCCATTCGTTATAATTCAGAGCTGAGGTATAATGGTATTATCAGTGATCTGATCTACAGTAGTCTAGATCTGCCGGCCTGAGATCCAATTGTTTTTGTGTCCACCCACGGATCCAGCGGAGATGGCAGTATTTTCCTCATGCAAGTAAATGTTTTGAGGAAACATCACCCTATCACTGTCATGGTTATTTCTCCACGTTTTCCAGGCATATTCTTGATATTCTACACTGTTAAGTGGTTGTTATTATTTTCTCATACGAGTTTCAGGAGAATGTGTATGAAACATTTAAGTAAGTGGGCGCAAAGTTTTACTGAGTAGTTTTACTGCTAGCGTGTGTGTGAATGAACTTGTTAGCTGAGTTCAACCACTGCAAATTCATATCATATGCACATATGTCAGTGTATTTTATACAGTAATTTGTGTATTGTTTCTTTAGTAACCCTTATAGGTTTTGTGAGATGTAGACATATTTTACAAGGCTGTCTGTATTTTGTTCCTTCAGTAACTTTATGGGTTTTGCGACAGTCTATTCAGTTATGGCTGCATGCTCTTTACCGGCAGCGGTAGAGAAAATGAGAATTATGTCTCAGGGAAACCCTGCATATGGTTGTAGCTTAAATATGGTTGTAACGTTAATAAGGTATGTATTATATATATGGCAGTCACTACGAGTTTGAGTACTTCAATTACTGTATTGGCCGTTATAACACCAGCTGAACACGTTCGGCACAGTGGCTGCTTCTCACAGAACCGCGAGCAAAGAGGCTCAACAACAAGTTACAACAAGTTCTCTTAACCAGCCGTCCCCGCCCCTCGGCTACTCTACCAGCCCCCCGCACATGAGCTGCCTGCCGCGGCTGAAAGAGAGCAAGGACACAGGCAGGCACACATACTGTACAACACAATGAACATTAACACATTAATACATACAGGTCGTTACAGTATTATACTGCAGCCAATCTGTTGCTTGTTTGTAAACTCTGTGTTTGATGATTCATTCAAGTAAATGTTCTCTCTGAGGGAACATCAGCTTGTTATTATTTCTCCCTGTTTTTCAGGGGTGTAATACACACACACGCAAACATACGCACACAAACACACGCACGCATATTTCCCCGCCTCCATCTGAACTTGGAAGACCGAAGCTAAATGACTTCTAGGAAGCCACTCCTCAGCACATCATGTTCTGGTGAAAACGAAACTTAAGTATCACTCTCAGTGTGCTTGTGGTTGTGATAGGAAAGCAAACAAAATGGCAGAGGCTATTTCAAAGAAAAGAAGAAAGAAAGAAGAGGACTCCTTCAAGTGTCTAGTCTGTCTATATCTGCTGAAGGATCCAGTGACTATTCCCTGCGGACATAATTTCTGCAAGAGGTGCATTGAGGGCTGCTGGAATCAAGAGGATCAGAGAGGAGTCTACAGCTGCCCTATGTGCAAACGCACCTTCACTCCCAGACCTCCACTCTACAAAAATCCTCTGGTTGTTGACATGGTGGAGACATTTACGAAGACCAGAATCCAAGCTTCTCCTATAACTCCCTCAAATGCTGGACTTGGAGATGTGGAGTGTGACGTCTGCACTGGGAGAAAACTCAAAGCTGTGAAGTCCTGTCTGGAATGTCTTTTGTCTTACTGCGAAACTCACTTCAAAGCTCACAATGACCTGAACCCAGGAAGAAAACACTCAGTGATTGATGCCACAGGAAATCTACAGGAGAGGATCTGCTCTCATCATAAGAAGGTTGTTGAAATATTTTGTCGAACCGATCAGAGTTGTATCTGTTATCTGTGCACGATGGACGAACATAAAGGCCATGACACAGTCACTATTGCAGCAGAATGGACAGACAAACAGGTCAGTTCTGGACATACATGTGTCAAACATTTCTATGAGGGCTCTTATACATACATGCTAACTGTCAATGTAATACTATAACTACAACAATACTATCTCACAAGTCTGGTTGTTTCCGCAAATACTTTGCCCGTTAGAGAAAGGAAGAATCAGGAAATGATTATCAGGTGCAATATCCAGTGTTGAGTAAAAACAGGTTCTACAGGTTCTGAACCAGCTTGACAAGTTTTACCAGTGCTCCTCTTGAACTTAGCTAATGGCTTTATCCTGATTTTCACTTGAAGATGATAACGACTGCTTCAATGTGTCATTAAATCTCTTGAAAAAACTGAAATGTACTTAAAGGTTTTTGCTTATGAATGTTCAGTTGTCATGTGTGATATTTGATCATTATTTTGTTTGTTTTTGTTTTTGTTTTTTAAACAGAGGCAGGTGGGGCAGACCCAGAGGAAAATCCAGCAGAGAATCCAGGAGAGAGAGAAGGAGCTGCAGGAGCTGAGGAAGGCTGTGAAGACTCTCAAGGTGAGAACTGACCACATAGGACAACAGCTGGCTCAGCAATCACTTGTTATTTGGTTATCACCGTTATGCTGCCATCTCTACATGATACAGACCATCACAGGACCAACATGGTTTGGCAGGATTTGCCCTTGGTCATTTGATCAAGAAATGCCAGTCACACCACGAGTGAGTTTGCTTCTTCACTTACCTCTGTGGGTCTCCTGCCACCCTCCTCTTTGTGTGTCTCCTAACAGAGCTCTGCACAGACAGCAGTGGAGGACAGTGAGAGGATCTTTACTGAGATGATCCGCTCCATTGAGAGAAGGCGCTCTAAGGTGAAAGAGCTGATCAGAGCTCAGGAGAAGGCTGAGGTGAGTCGGACTGAAGGACTCCTGAAGCGACTGCAGCAGGAGATTGCTGAGCTGAAGAGAAGAGATGCTGAGCTGGAGCAGCTTTCACTCACAGAGGATCACATCCATTTCCTCAAGGTAATTGTTGATGATGGATTGTTAGTGCACAGAATGTTTGGCACCGATTTATGTTGAATATATTCCTAGGTGGAAATTTTAATTCAATTCAGATATTGTTGAATTTCCTTCAAGGATCTCTACATTTCCAGATAGATCCTCATTCTTCATATTATAACACAGTCCACAGTACTTTGAACAGATACCTTACCCCATTAAGTTTCAATGTCTGTGAAGAAAGTTTTTGTATTTATCACTGAAAACATTTGAGCATGATGAAGACATTTTCATTCTTCAGAAAACTGCTCAAAATCATTATGGCAATTGTTAGGACAGGATAGGTCACATGGTAGGAAGAACACTGACTGACAGGTGGGGCTTGAGTGATGTCACTACCTGTGGTTAATTGATAAAAGCACATCTGCCCTGACATCATGGCTTACAGTTTGTTTGGAGACACTTGAGGTGCACAGGTGCCTGCCACTCTGCCTCTTTGGTCAGGTCACATGTAGGTCAAGGCAAACCAGTCGCATTTGGACATTTGGGATTCATAACATCAACCAAAAAACTTGAACTTAAGGAGTCGGCACATGGGCTTACCCCACTAGCAGTTAGCCAGCTTATTATTAAACACATTAATAATAATTGTCAGGTTTTAATGGCACACACGACACACTGCAACACACACGTGCATATATGGGGGCGACACAGGACACACACACACACACGCCTGAGGTCGAGGTGAATTTATTCTCTGCCTTTTTCCCATCCTGGACCGTCCTTCCTCCAGGACCTCCCAGGAGCAGTGGGCAGCTTGTAAGCGCCCGGGGACCAAGTGAACCATCCGTCTTGGTCAGGGACGGACAGGAGAGTTCTGTTCTTTTTGCATGTTTTTTCTGTTTGGGTTCTTAGTAGAGGAAACTCCTTGTGAACATGCAAACTCCACACAGAAAGGCCCGGGAGATAGCCCACCTGAGCACTGAAGGTCCGAACCCATGACCTTCTTGCTGTGAGGCGGCAGTGCAAGCACCTGAGCCACCGTGCCACTATATATAAAAAACCTACACACACACGCACGCACGCACGCACGCACGCACGCACGCACACACACACACACACACACACACACACACACAGGCTGCAACCAGATATTCATAATATTACATTTAGTTCACATCTCAAACATCAGAGGATAATATCTTACTTAAGAGTCTCGTGTGCACTGTGATAGTTGACGTTTTTACTCTACCTCTAACTCTACCTCTCTATCTCTGTCATCTCTTCTTCCCCTCACTCTTTCTCTCTATCTCTGTGCTTCTTTATTTAGACTTTACAGTCGGTCAGTGAGACACCTGAGTCTAAAGACTTATCCTGCATCTCTGTGAACCAAGCCCTATCTTTTGAGGCTGTGAAGAAATCTGTCTCCTCACTAAAGACACAGCTGGAGAATTTCTGCAAGGAGGAAGTCATGAAGATATCTGCATCAGGTTAATCACATTACTCACATATGTTTACATGTAATGACTTACTATATTTTCCCTCTGGATTGTACTAATAAGCTAAATGTGATGGTGAACTTCAGGAACCTGTATTTTTTCAATATCACATATTTGTAACATATCCTTTGTATGTCAGTGAAGCTGAGATACTCTACAGGTGTCTCCATGTTAACTTGTCTTAAGAGGGTCTTTAAGATTAAAGAAGCTGGGGACTCATAATGTCCCTCAACAAGAAACCACAAATTTACTGCCATCATAAAAACAGAAGGTTGATGCAATGTTGACATTTACACCAGTCAGTGTTTTCTTTCTTTCTCTCTCAATAGTGACTAAAGTCCAGGCTGTTTTCCCTCCTGAACCTACAACCAGAGAGGATTTCCTACACTGTGAGTTTGACACAAACACATTTTATACAGTTTACTTTATTCCAAATCATGTTTAAGCAGTTCAACATTTCTTTATGGCTGTTATAGTTCATAGGTAAGAGTGTATTTTCCAGTGTCTTTTTCCATTTTCCTAAAATAGCGTTCTAAACGGTAGGAGATGTAACAAATGTGCCACACCCCTGTCATATCAATCACCCACACTTAATTTAAACTCAGTTCTCCGCATCAACACACACACACACACACACACACACACACACACACACACACACACACACACACACTTCATTTAAACTTTTTTAGGTTTTTAGGCGTTTTAGGTCTTGGCCAAAGACCAGGCCAGACACAGTCTTCTGCGTGCATCTCTTAGGCACATTTGGAACATGAACTGCAGAAAACTAGAACACTGAACTGCCATTGATTTCCAGCTGATATAAAATATGCACTTGTCCTATGTATGTGGGATCTGTAAAGCTATCATATCAATGAGTCACACAAACACAGACACATACACACGCATACACACACACAAACACACACACAAATGTAGACAAACATCCATGCAAACATGTAAAGAATCTCACACGACAACACAAATGCATGAAAGCGTGGTTGGGGTGAGTAGGTGTAGGCTGAGGGCTTCTACAAGTAGATCAGGTGGAGAGACTACAGCAGCATCCCACAGCAAAGATAGTCTAGACTACAAGAGGAAGAAAAAGACGTTTGTATTATTTTGTATTTCCCTTCCTCTCCCCCTCTCTCCCACTCTCTGTCTCTCACACACACCCATACAACTAATCACACCTATGGACTTTCACATACAAAGACACTTTCACACTTTCACACTCCTATATACGAAGGACTCATCTCACACAAAGAAATCAAATGAAACAAACCCAAATACTTACACACACTCAACATCAATCATTCATACAAAGGACTCCCTTCAGACAAACACACACACACTGTCTTTCTCTCTCTCTCACACTCAGACACACACACACACACACACACACACACACACACACACACACACACACTCAGACATAAACATGCTCACTTTTGAACTTATGAATACAGACATTCACACATGTACACCTGCACAAACATGTACAGATCTACACACACAGACAAATCTCACTTATATGTGAAAGTCCCTCACAGAAGAAATCACAGAAATAAATCTCATTCCCCAAACGCAAAGATTCATATAAAAAAAACACAACCACACACATACACACTTAACACACACACACACACACACACCTAACACATATAAATATCTACGTTTGTCCTGTCTTCTCCTCCATCAGACTCCTGTCACATCACACTGGATCCAAACACAGCAAACAGAAACCTCCATCTGTCTGAGGGAAACAGGAGGGTGGAAAGGAGAGATGAGCTCCAGTCATATCCTGATCATCCAGAGAGATTTGATGGGTGTTGGCAGGTGCTGTGTAGAGAGGGTGTGTCTGGACGCTGCTACTGGGAGGTTGAGTGGAGTGGGAGGCGGGAGGTTTATATATCAGTCTCATATAAAAGCATCAGCAGGAGAGGAGGGGGTAATGAGTGTAGGTTTGGATATAATGATCAGTCCTGGAGTCTGAGCCTCTCCAGCAGCAGCTCCTCTTTCTGGCACAATAATAAACATACTGCACTTCCTCTAGTGGCCAGCTCCAGAATAGGAGTGTATGTGGATGACAGGGCAGGAACTCTGGCCTTCTACAGCATCTCTGACACAATGACCCTCCTGCACAGAGTCCAGACCACATTCACTCACAAACTCTACCTTGGGTTTGGGTTTGGGTTTGCGTTTGGGTTTTTTTTTTTTCATGCTGGATCATCTGTGAAGCTGCTGTGAATGAGATGTACAGATGCTGAATCCAGACTACATTCACCCAGCCTCTCTACCCTGGGTTTAGGTCAGACATTAGATCACCAGTATGTACCGCACTGGTGGTCTGGGATGAAAAAAATGGTCTTTAGATGACATCTGAGGCCGAACTTTGAATTTATTTACAACCCTAAGTTAGGATGATGAATAAAATGCAAAATGAATCAGAAAGAAGCAATTTGGTAAATTACCCCTTTTTTGTATTAGATTACCTTGATTACATTTTGTCTTGATAGCTTACACACTATAACTGGGCCTGTTAACTAAACATCCCAAACCATGACGCCATCTACCAAAAGACAGACTCATTTCCAAAAACTACAAAACACTATCCCCATGTTTTCACATATGATTCAGATTTTGTTGTGCAAAACTCTACAGACAAATCCCTTCATATATCAGTGGCTGCACCATGGTGCTAATTCAGTAAGCACTGGTATTTAATTTCATTAAGTTAAGTCATCACAGCTCAAACCCAACTAACACACAATTCCCCAGGTGGAAACACTAAGGGCCTCATTTAGGCTACTAACAGGATTGCGCCCATTTCAGGTGTAATTCTGCGGGTAAAGACATAAACTGGATTTCCAAAGGAGGCGCACCTGAGTAAAAGCGCAGATTATCACTGCTGGGAGGGCATAAGGGAAAGTGGGTGTTAGTCGCAAAGAGATGGGAGGAGATGCGTAAAGTGCGCCTAATTATGTATTAGTAACGAAACAAGAGGTGTTTTAGCATGACATATCAGCTGCTAAATGAAAACGATGTGCCTGTGAGAAATTTGAAAAAGACGAACATCATAAATGGTTATTTTTTATATTTGATATATCATTTAATATAGGCATATACAAAATTGTCCCACCAGCTAGCTGTTCGGCCACGTCTTACCCAGAATCGCCGCACATTGTATGGTTTAGACCGTATTTTCACCCATAGATCAAGCACACGAGTACAGTGCTTGCCTTCTGCGTAGGAATAACGCGTATCTATTCGGGAAAAGCACTTGAATTCGAAGTACACTAACTAAACTAAGTAAATTGTAGAGACAGAGCAGCATGTTCATTTCACCTTCGATGTTTATTTGACGTTATAGCCTCTCGAGCGCAAGCTACCCCCAGTGTCATGGCAACCGAACGTCTGAAAACTTCAGTTTCCCCTGTCCACGCTACAAGTCCAGTTTTCAAATGTATCCGCCTAGGGCAGCGTTTTTGAAAAGCATGGTTTTTCAGTGTTATCCTAGCTATCTCTAGCTTAGGGAACCATCTTAACAGTTTGCCGTTGCCTGTGTGTGATTAACTCATGTTAATATGTGTGAATATGAACTCGTGAACATAAACTCGTTAATATGGAGCTGCACAGGCACCCTGAGTGGTAACCATAGTAACGCTGAAAAGTTTATTTCCCAAAATCAGCTCACCAATAAAAGACAGTATTGAATTCAAAGTGATCGCAACTTTTAGTGTGGACAGAAGGGCTAAATGGAGAAATATTTATGAGATTCTATATTTACCCAGGTTAGTTTGCTGTAACCTCGTGAACCAAAGCTCTAATTCTAATTTGAACTCATCATCCATGGTGGAAGGAACACGCAGGCTCTTTCTTCCCTATTTTAGCTGCGCGCTAAATAACACTAATGGGCGGGGTTAGGCGCTGATTACGCTGGTAAGGGGTCGACACATCTAGAGGAGGTTCTTCTTTGATAAATACAATGCAAAATATTGTGCGCTATATGCGGGTTGGCAAAAGTCGCAGATTGCGATGCGGTCGCAATGTTAGTAAATGAGGCCCTAAGAGTCCAAAAGTGGTCACACACCAATCCGAACCTAAGTATAGGTAGATTAATGGGCCATGGGTCACTTCACTTGTTTTGGAACAATGGATCCACAAAGACCATAAAGTACTAAATGTTTTTTTTTCTTTGCTTTATATTGGTAAATACATGGAAATTATTGTACTGTATTCGACTATTGTACTGTATTTTACCTACAGCACATGAAGACTTCTAAAAATTGTATACATATGTTGTGTCCATATGTATACATATGTTGTTTATATTGTGTTCATCATGTGAAGAGGTTGTTCTGGGGGGAAACCATAAGCGCCATCACTCATTGCAGTAACAGGTTCTTACAGGAGTGTTTTGAATTGATCTCAACCAGAGCAGAGATGGGCAATATTTCTATTACTTGTAGTATTTCCAGGTATACCAGCTATACACTCTCCATCAGACTCCTTTTCACTTGTTCTCTCTCTCCCTCTCTCCTCCCTCTCTTTGTCCTTCCTCTCAAATGTAAAACATGACTGGAAATATACTTCAGTTAGATTTAATTAGTGCTGTCAAAACGATTAAAATATTTAATCGCGATTAATCGCATTTATGTCATAGTTAACTCAAAATGAATCGCGATTAATCGCACATTTTTATCTATTCTAAATGTCCCTTCATTTATTTATTTTTTCCATCATTTTATTTTTATTTTAATGCCCTTATCAACATGGAAAAGTGAATTGGCTTGCTTTATGCAAATGTTTATTTTATTGAAAACCAACATTGCCAAATAGGGCGGTACAAAATAAAATTTCAGGTAAACAAGGACTCAGCCTATAGTGCAGTTAAACCATGGCTTAATATTGTATTTTTTTTTTCAAGTTTGCTGGGAACATAGCAGTCAGGCCTCTTATTTCAGAAACAATGAACCGTAAACAGTTAGGTTACCAATAAAAGGTAAGCCTAACTACTTCTTTGCTTTCAGCCAGCTGCCTGTTGACATTTTCAGACAACAGTGAAACTTGCTTCTTTGCACAACACAACTTTTAAAAGTAAACTTTCCATTCAGAAGCTTTTTATCATCCATTTCGCCGTATGGCGCTCACCATTCACTCTCAAACCGTAACGTTAGCCTACTACACAGTTTGCGAGGCCAAAAAGAACGTAAATCAAAAAAAATATATATATATATATATATATATTAAATATCTCGCGTTAATCTCGCGATAAAATAATTAACGGCGTTAAAATGGGTTTGCGTTAACGCCGTTAATAACGCGTTAAACTGACAGCACTAATTTTAATTATAAGATTTTTCTAGGGGTGCCAATAATTGTGGCACACATATTTTGGGAAAAAATATTTATTTAATGTCAACAGTTTTTTTTTTATTTCAATAGTTTTACTTCAATGAAAAGGTAAGATTTTTGTGAATATTTTGAGTGAAAGACCAAGAGGATAAACAGCAAAGACATTTTTTTATAGCCTGTTTTGCTCATATTCACTAGGGCTGCCAATAATTGCGGAGGGCACTGTATATCTTATTTTACTCCATTGGTATATAGACCAAGAAAAAGGAATGATGAAAATACTAATTACGCTATTGCTCTGCCTGCCGTTGCAGAAATAAAAGGATGTTTATCCATACTGTGTCATCATATCTCTCCCGTTTGGCTGATTGTCATCCTTTGTGGAAGCAAAAACACACAAATATAGTATAATTTCAGACTGCATCTACCACAAACACATCCCAATGAATGTAGCTAATTTGATTAAGCTCATTACCATAATTAATAACTTCATTTTTGTCAGTCTGACTCCAAAAGCCCTTGGCACAGGAAGAAGGGACACAAAGAGAAATAATAAGTGTGACAGGGGTCATCAAAAATGAAATGACCACAGATCCGTGTAGTGGTTTTGTAATTCAGTAATTCAGTGAACGACAAGCAACCAAGGACACGGCATTGAATGTGGCTTTGGATGCAACGATCAGTCCTGGAGCCTGGACTGCTCCAAATCTGATTACTCTTTCAGACACAGTAACGAGGAGACTGAACTCCCCCCTAGTGGTCAGCTCCAGAATAGGAGCGTACATGTGGATCACAGAGCATCTTTGAATAAATTAACAGAATCATACGGTCATGAGAAACAGTTCATGAGATCTGTTTAAAACCAATAATAACTTGTATTGTGTTAAAAGGAGTTAAAATGCAAAACATCTTTAATTCACTCATTGTTTACTCCATTTGTTATTATTCAGAGCTGAGGTATAATGGTATTATCAGGGATCTGTACAGTAGTCTAGATCTGCCAGCCTGAGAGCGATTGTTTTTGTGTCCACCCATAGTCCATGGATACAGCGGAGATGGCATTATTTTCCTCATGCGAGTAAATGTTCTCACTGAGGAAACATCACCCTATCACTCTCATGATTATTTCTCCACGTTTTTCAGGCATATTGTTGATATTTTCTCATACGAGTTTCAGGAGAATGTGTATGAAACTTTTAAGTAAGTGGGTGTAACGTTTTACTGAGTATGCTAGCGTGTGTTTGTATTGTAGCTATCTCAGTCACTACGAGTTTGAGTACTTCAATGACTTTATTGGTCGTTATAACAACGGCTGAACACGTTAGGTACAGTGGCTGCTTCTCACAGAACCGCGAGCACAAAGATGCCCAACAACAAGTTATAAGTTCTCCTAACCAGGTGTCCCCGCCCCCCCGGCTACTCTACCAGCCCCACGCAGTGCATAGCAAGGACACAGGCACTGAGCACACATACAACACAATGAACATGAACATTAACACATACAGGTCGTTACAGTATTATACTGCAGCCAACCTGTTGCTTGTTTGTAAACTCTGTGTTTGATGATTCATTCAAGTAAATGTTCTCACTGAGGAAACAGCTTGTTATTATTTATCTCTGCTTTCAGGGGTGTAACACAGACGACGCAAACATACGCACAAAAACACACGCACAATCATATTTCCCCGCCTCCATCTGAAGACCGACGCACAATGACTTCTAGGAAGCCACTCCTCAGCACACTGTATTCTGGTGAAAACGAAACTTTCTCTCAGTGTGCTTGTGGTTGTGAGAGAAAGCAAACAAAATGGCAGAGGCTATTTCAAAGAAAAGAAAGAAAGAAGAGGACTCCTTCATGTGTCCAGTCTGTCTAGATCTGCTAAAGGATCCAGTGACTATTCCCTGCGGACATAATTTCTGCATGAGCTGCATCGAGGGCTACTGGAATCATGAGGATCAGAGAGGAGTCTACAGCTGCCCCCTATGCAAAAACACCTTCACTACCAGACCTACACTCTACAAAAATACTCTGGTTGTTGAAATGGTGGAGGCATTTACGAAGAACAGAATCCAAGCTTCTTCTATTACTCCCTCTATTGCTGGACCTGGAGATGTGGAGTGTGACGTCTGCACTGGGAGAAAACTCAAAGCTGTGAAGTCCTGTCTGGATTGTCTGTTGTCTTACTGTGAAACTCACTTTGGAGTTCACAATGATGTCAACCCCGGAAGAAAACACTCAGTGATTGACGCCACAGGCCAGCTACAGGAGAGGATCTGCTCTCACCATAAGAAGGTCTTTGAAATATTTTGTCGAACCGATCAGATTTGTATCTGCTATCTGTGCACAATGGACGAACATAAAGGCCATGACACAGTCTCAGCTGCAGCAGAACGGACAGAGAAACAGGTCAGTACTGGAGCTACATGTGTGTCCAACATTTCTATGAGGGCTCTTATACGTACTAACTGTGAATGTTATACTATAACTACAAGAATACTATCTCACCAGTCGTTAAGTCTAGCTGTTTCCGCTATCACTTTGCCCATTAGAGAAAGGAAGAATCAGGAAATGTTTATCAGGTGCAAATCCAGTGTTGAGTAAAAACAGGTTCTACACGTTCTGCGACAGCTTGAAAGTGTAATTAGATCTCTGAAAAAACTCAAATATACTAAAAGTTTGTTGCTTATAAATGTTCAGTTGTCATTTAAGATATTTGATCATTATTGTTGTAAACAATCCACCGATCATGAAAAGAGGCTGTTTTTTTTTATTTATGTTTTTAAACAGAGGCAGTTGGGGCAGACCCAGAGGAGATTCCAGCAGAGAATCCAGGGAGAGAGAAGGAGCTGCAGGAGCTGAGGAAGGCTGTGGAGACTCTCAAAGTGAGAACTGACCACATAAGACAACAGCTGGCTTAGCAATCGCTTGTTATTGTGTTATCACCGCTATGTTGCCATTTCTATATGATACAGACCATTAAAGAAAGACATGGTTTGGCAGGATTTGCCCTTGGTCATTTGATCAAGAAGAGCCAGTCACACCACAAGTGAGTTTGCTCCTTCACTTACCTCTGTGGGTCTCCTGCCACCCTCCTCTTTGTGTGTCTCCTAACAGAGCTCTGCACAGACAGCAGTGGCGGACAGTGAGAGGATCTTTACTGAGATGATCCACTCCATTGTGGGAAGGCGCATTGAGGTGACAAAACTGATCAGAGCTCAGGAGAAGGCTAAGGTGAGTCGGGCTGAAGGACTCCTGAAGCAACTGGAGCAGGAGATTGCTGAGCTGAAGAGGAGAGATGCTGAGCTGGAGCAGCTTTCACACACAGAGGATCACATCCATTTCCTCAAGGTAAGTGTTGACGGATTGTTAGTGCACAGAATGTTTGAGGGCATAGATATATGTTGAATATATTCCTCCTAGGTAGAAATTTTAATTCAATTTAGATATTGTTGAATTTTCTTCTAGAATCTCTAAGTTTACAGAAAGATGCTTATTCTATGCAGTTACGGTGTGAAGAAAGTTTTTGTATTTATCACTCAAAACATTTGGGCATGATGAAGACATTTTCATTCTTCAGAAAACTGCTCAAAATCATTATGGCAATTGTAAGTACAGGTTAGGTCACATGGTAGCAAGAACCCTTACTGACAGGCGGGGCTTGAGTGATGTCATTACCTGTGGTTAATTGATCCAAGCACATCTGCCCTGACATCATGGCTCACAGTTTGTTTGGAGGCACTTGAGGTGCACAGGTGCCTGCCACTCTGCCTCTTTGGTCAGGCCACATGTAGGTCAAGGCAAACCAGTGGCAATTGGACAACCATTTATGTTGGATTCATTTGGGATTCATAACATCAACCAAAAAACTTAAGGAATCACCACATGGGCTTACCCCGCTAGCAGTTAGCCAGCTTGAGAGAGCTTCCTGGCAGGCAGTGCTCACACATACACACACTCAAACATATACACACACACACACGCCCACACGCACGTACGCACACACACACACACACACACTCGAACACACACACTCAAACATACGCACACACACTCACAGACACACTCGAACACACACACACACACACACACACACACACACACACACACACACACACACACACACACACACACACACACACACACACACACACACAAACACACAATCATCCACACAAGGTAAAATCCCACTATCCTGAATTTAAACCATGTAAGGATAGTGTGTAGTACGTAGGTGAGGCTTTGCTTTAGGGTACGTTGTGAGGAAGGACACAGCTAACATCAGACTAACCCCTAGACAACGCACCTTAGCTGCCAAGACTGTCCTTGGTAACACAAAAATTTGGAAGCCACATCCAGATGCTGCATACACACATCAAAGGATGATATCCAGATTAGGCTTAGGTTGCACCCAGTCTCCATAACGGTTACATGTAGTTCACATCTCATAACATCAGAGATATATGTTTAACTTAAGAGTCTCGTGTGCACTGTAGATGGTTGAAGCTTTTTAGTTACAGTTAACAAAAAAGTTTCCACATCAACTGTATCAACTTAATTACTTGTCATGAAATGCAGATAGTACATTTAAACGTACAACTTACTTATACGTGGATGCTTTATTTTGAGAATGGAGCTATTCTTTCTCTCTCTGTTTCTCTATCTCTGTCATCTCTTCTTCCTCTCTCTCTTTCTCTCTATCTCTGCGTGTCTTTATTTAGACTTTCCAGTCAATCAGTGAGACACCTGAGTCTAAAGACTTATCCTGCATCTCTGTGAAGCAAGGCCTCTCTTTTGAGGCTGTGAAGAAATCTGTCTCCTCATTAAAGACGGAGCTGGAGAATATCTGCAAGGAGGAAGTCAAGAAGATATCTGCATCAGGTTAATCACATTACTCACATATGTTTACATGAAATGACTAACTATACTTTCCCTCTGGATTGTACTAATAAGCTAAATGTGATGGTGAACTTCAGGAACCTGTATTTCTCAAATGTCACATATTTGTAAGCATATCCTTGTATGTCTGTGAAGCTGAGATACTCTATACAGCTGTCTCCATGTTAACTTGTCTTAAGAGGGTCTTCAAGGTTGAATAAGCTGGAGACTCATAATGTCCCTCAACAAGAGAACACCAAATGTTACTGCCATCATTAAAGCAGAAGGTTGATGCAATGTTGACATTGACATCAGTCAGTGTTGTTTATAATATGATTCTTTCTCTTTCAATGGTGACTGAAGTCCAGGCTGTTTTGCCTGCTGAACCTACAACCAGAGAGGATTTCCTATGTGAGTTTGACACAAACACATTTTATACAGTTTACTTTATTCCAAATCACAAATCAAGTTTCAGTAGCAATCACATGGTCCTACATGTTTAAGTTCAACATTTCATTATGGCTGTTATAGTTCATGGGTAGAGGAAACAGTCTCTTTTCCAGTGTCTTTTTCCATTTTCCTAAAATGGCGTTCTAAACGGAGGTTCAGGAGGAGATGTAACGAGTTTGCCTCACCCCTCTCACATCAATCACCCACACTTTATTTAAACTAGGTTCTCCTCATCAGCACGAACACACACACATACACACACACAAACACACACACACCAAGTTAGACAAACATCCATGCAAACATGTACAGAATCTCCCACGACAACACAAATGCATGGCGGTGTGGTTGGGGTGAGTAGGTGTAGGCTGAGGGATTCTACAAGTAGATCAGGTGGAGAGACTACAGCAGCATCCCACAGCGAAGATGGTCTAGATTAGGGCAGGAAGAAAGAGACAGAGTGAGTGGGTAGAGTCTGGCAGCCAATACGCGTATATATACTTAATGGATATGGTGATGAGCCACAGTCATCGATAGTTGGGAGCAAAGGTCACGCTATAAAACAAGAGGGAAGGGAGGAGAAGGGGTGGGGAAGCAATCAGAGTCATAGCAGATGAAATCATACACCTATCAGGATGAGCGACAGTGGTACAGGAGGTAGAGAAGTCGTTTAGTAATCAGAAGGTTGCTAGTTCGATTCCCTGTCGAAGCGTCCTTGAGCAAGACACTGAACCCCTAATTGCTCCTGATGTGCAGTGTGCCATCAGTGTAAATGTAAAATGTGTATACATTGTAAGTCGCTTTGGATAAAAGCGTCTGCTAAATGTAAATGTAAATGAGCATGCTAGCATACATGTGGTAAATGTACACAATGCATACAAGCATTACATGGCACATACAATACATGATACATACAACATTGATA
The DNA here is from genome assembly GCF_900700415.2 of Clupea harengus. Lineage (NCBI taxonomy): Eukaryota > Metazoa > Chordata > Actinopteri > Clupeiformes > Clupeidae > Clupea > Clupea harengus. The sequence continues at coordinate 54,733 of NW_024879608.1, read as the reverse complement.
CAGGATAAGGTGGGGAGAGAGCATTCAAGTATTGTAGGACAGCTTAGTGGGTATACAATGTGCTCGTAAGGTTACTATTACAAGGGTAAGTAGAGTAATGGAACAGAAAACTATGTAGATGGGGGCGATTATTGACATTGCAGGTAAATGCTAGCACAGAGTATGGGGTAGAATAAGTGCATGGACAGTGTGACTGGGGTGGTCGAACATTGCGTATATGTACTGAATGGATATGGTGATTGGGAACAATGTTTCCACAGCCATCGACATTTGCATGGAAAGGAGAGAATTTGGTTAGAAAACATCAATTCATAGAGATAGAGAGATACATTTAGGTAAACAATTAACATTAGGTAATATGTCCACTTTATCAGTATTAGCATAATATGATATAGAAGGAGAGGGAGAAGGAGAGGCTGCCCGGCAAGGTGAATGCAAACACATTTAAACATTCATGCTTTTGAACGTGTGAATAGACACACCTGAACACACACACACACACACATTCAGCGTCTCTCATATCTACAAAGGAATCTCTTCACACACTCTGTATTTCTCTCTCTCTGTCTCTCACACACAACCCATCCCACAGCAAAGATAGTCTAGACTAGGAGAGGAGGAAAGAGACATTTGTATTATTCTGTATTTCTCTCTCTCTCTCTCTCTCTCTCTCTCTCTCCCACTCTCTGTCTCTGTCTCTCACACACACCCATACAACCAATCACACCTACGGACTTTCACATACAAAGACACTGGAACACTTTCACACTCCTATATACGAAGGACTCATCTCACACAAAGGAATCAAGCACACACTTAACATCATTAATTCAAACAAAGGACTCCTTTCGCACATACGCACTCACTAGGCCCTGATTATTTTAGTTTTGTTTGTTGGGTGTCCGCCGAAAGCCCATGTTTAATTTTTTTATGCCATTGGAATGAGACACTGAGTTAATCACCTCCCGTATTTTGAACGCGGGAAGAGGGAATCCTAAGTATTATTGAAACGGGAATGTGCTACCCTCTTTCTTTATATGTTTTCTAGTTTATATGTTCATTGAGATGTTGGGTTCAGGTTGGAATGGTATGATTTGTTTTCTGTTTAACAAAAGTTATTTTGCCAACAACACGGACTGAACTGTTGGGATTCGTGCGCTTAGCTGAGCGGGCTGAGAAAGACACAAACTGAAAAGCGCACAGACTAATGGACACAAAAAAATAATTGTGTAAATGTGCTTCAATGTTTTTTTGTTTATGTAATAGATTGATTATCTTAATTCATTGTCAAATATTCACCTGTGTCATTGAACAGTTCAGTAACAAATGTGAAATTGTGATGAATGCTGAATTCTTTCGTAAGAGGACGGACTGGTGGTAGACACAAATCTACTAAAACCTCTCTACATTAGATAGTCAGACCGTTACATAAAAAATTCAGCATTCATCAATTCTTACTGAATCCTTCAATGAACACATGCTCCTTCTAGACCGCGTAATAACGTTTTGTTGGTCCCCATTATCTAGCCGGGAAAAGAACGTCTGCCACGGACAAGGTTGACAAGATGGGTAAAGATCCAAGGAAGCCACGAGGAAAAAGGTCCTCATATTCCTACTTTGTGCAGACGTCCAGGGAGGACCAGAAGCAACACCCTGATGCGTCCGTGAATTGCTCTGGATTCTCCACGAAATGCTCTGAGCAATGGAAGGCCATATCTGCGAAAGATAAGAGGAAGTTTGAGGACATGGCTGAACAGGATAAGGTCCGCTATGAGAGTGAAATGAAAAATTACATCCCACCTAAGGGTGAGGAGAAGAGACGGTTTAAGGACCCCAATGCCCCAAAAAAACCAGCATCTGCATTTTTCATCTTCTGCCCCGACATCCGCCCTAAGATCAAGGGGGACAATCCAGGTCTAACTCCTGGAGACATCGCAAAGAAGCTTGGGGAGATGTGGAAAAGCTCTGCTGCTGATGTTAAACAGCCCTATGAAAAGAAGGCTGCTAAACTGAAGGAGAAGTATGACAAGGATATTGCTGCATATCGTACAAAAGGAATAGCAGGTTTGTCCAAAAAGGATGATGACGATGATGATGATGATGGCGATGAGGAGGATGACGACGACGATGATGATGATGGCGATGAGGAGGATGACGACGACGATGATGATGATGACAACTAATACCTGTAGATCCGCTACTGATATAGCCTGGATTCCTGTTGATGCCATTTAACCCAATTGTGCACACTTTCACCTCTCAAAGTACAACAGGAACAAGATATGTTAGGCTGTGTATATGAAAGGTTTTTAAGATGTACAGTGTTATTCTCCTTTTGTAAAGTTGACACTACGTGTCTTCAGTCTAGGGCTGAACGATTAATTGCATTTGCGATTTAATCGCGATATGATAGAACGCGATTTTCTAACCACAACATTCGCGATTAAAAACGTGGTAAAAAATAAAATAAAATCGCAATTAGATTACTTCAGTCCTATTTTTATTTCTTAGTGGTAGTTCTTGCCTAGAGCAGTTTTAGGGAGAGGATTTAAACAATGGAAGTAGCTAACTGTTTCCCCAAAGGTGCACAGCACAATATCTGGTGTATGTAGGTTGGTAGTACATTTATCATAGTTCTTTTTTTTATTTTGTATTATGATTTGCCATCATAGCGTAGATGCGTCAGTTATCGGACAGTTTGTTGAAAAATCGATATGCTAAGTCTGTTTATAGATTCACGTTATGTATAAGGTTAGCCAAACTTACGGTTTTCGAGAGAGATATTTGTCCTTTTTAACTTGTACGACTCGTTTAACACCGCAAGAAAACGTATTTCTAAACATTTCTATTAATGTTTACGGTGACACGTTACATGAGTACGTTTTCGCCTGCGTCAATTATAGGACACTCCCACTTTGTTCCACTTACAGTGTTGGTTTTCGAGATAATAATATGCTTTCCTCCTGCTTCGACATATACCGGTCTAATTTCTGTACAAATGACTTTGTCACAATATGTTTTGACAAGCAAATGTTAATCTAACTAGTGTTATTTTTGTTTAATTTGGGTTATTTGTGGGCTTTCTTTGACCTGATTCAGTTGTAGGTGCAGTCTATTCACTTAAACATGCACAAAACAAACATGGCATGATTATGTATGTTATGTATTAAAAATGAAGACATTTATTATAACGGTATTGTAATTGTACTTTTGTTCGTGGAAATACAACATTTTAATCTAATTCAACTTTGTTTAAGTTAAACTGTAAACGCAACTACAGAAGGCGACCTTCCTCACCAAATCGCGTTATTCTCCCGCCCAATTTCTCAACAAGTGCCTTTCATATTGACATAGGTCTAAACGACCAGAGTAATCGGATTTGGTCTCTGTAAGCATCCGTACTTACATTACATCATGCTAGCTGTTTTTAGCATTTGAAATGACAGTTTAAAATCACAGTCAAACTTCATCTGGAGAGAATAAATCTGACAGTACAACTTTAAGACGAAATGAAATATTCGTCGCGCCGCTAAGTGTTCCACACTATAAGGTACACGCAAAAGTACAACACCATTTCACAAGTTTAAATTAGTTCTACAGAGTACATTTTTTTCAAAAGTAAAGCTTAAATGCCATATTTTTGTGGGAGCTTACGTTTCTTTCCATAGTCACTCACGAGAGTGAATGTAAACATGACAACGCTGAAAGTGTCCTGACGCGTGCTGGTAATTGACGCAGTTAAGATAAGGTCCTTACAACTGTACGTTGAATACCACTATAATTGCAAGAATGTGTCTGAAATAAATGTTTCTTTAAAAAAATTAAAAAAATAATGATGTTTTAGGACTGCTTGTTTTTTGTTTCCATTTTCAGTTTGGGATTTGCAAAAATATATGAATGGAAACAGTCATGGGACAGGATAGAAGTTACTCATTTTCACCAACATGAACTCCATGGGAAAATAAGTGACTATTCCCTTCTCTCCCTGGAAAAGAAACTGCTGTTAGTGTTATTTGCTATACTTGTGTAAATAAATCAAGCTGTGGGTCATGTCAATGTTGTGCCTTCTACATGAAAAAAAAAAAAAAGAATCCAAAGTATTATTGAAACAGGAATGTGCTGCCCTATGTTAGATTTAGGTGAATTTCATATATCAGACCATGGGCCTCATTTATATAATGTTGTGTAGAAGCCATCCTTTATTTGATCTAAGAACTTTTCTGAAATGATCGTAAGTGTGATTCAGAGAAAACGAACGGACCCACAAAAAACCATGTGTACGCCAATCCTTCAGTTATAAATCACAGATTATCTTGGAACTGTGCGCAACTGAATGTTCTCACATCTCTGCCCTCAAAGCGCCCCCTACTTAATTTAATTAGCATATAAATTGAGCGCATTCTCAAGGCACAAACTCACTGTGACAATGGCAAGCAAGAAGGAAACATGTAAAAAGAAGAATTATAGTTAGGCCGAAATCGACGTTCTGCTGATGAAAGCATTGTTCAAAAGCCTGTCTGATGGCGTAACGGCAAAAGCAAAGTACGTGACATGGTAGTAGACACGTCTCTGAGGCACCAGCAGCCACACCAGCACGAGCAGTACCAGAATCGGGGCCTCGCCGGCCATCACCAGCTTCCTCTTCGGCCCGTCTTGCATCAGGGTGTTGCCGGCCTTTACCAGCTTCCTCTTCCACCCGTCATGGTAGGGTGTAATGACTTTCCTAGTCAACTATAGTGTACTTATTCACTATTATATAGCATCAGTATGCAAGACAACTCTGAGTGACGACCGACCACATTTGGTTATAGTTCTACATTGGTTTATTTCTTAATGCATACATCTACTATTTAACATAGCATAGCATCCCCTACTGGTGTGGTGTGTCAATGCTATTACCAATACATCACAACTCCTCCCCACTTATTCTATTACCGACTATATCAACTGCAGTAGATCTAAGGGAATAACATAGAACCAAACTTGACAAAGTTTCCTTGAGAACAATCTGTGATCACATCATTAATTTTTTTTTTAAACTTATATACACAACATGTCTCAGACCAACAAAATATCTAAACTAAGGATCGGGGTAGACTGCCCCATCACCTTGAGTGTGTCAAGGGATTATTCTGCCCTTTGCTTGAGACAACACTCTCTAACTGAACAGATAACAAATCATTCACCATTTGAATAAAGAGAGTCTATCTGGTGGTTTGCGGTTCCGGCTCGGGAACCTGCTAAGTGTCTGTTGGGGTGTTGCTGGAGTGTCAGTGGGGGCGATGTCTGACTGACCTGATGGAGGATTGTCCCCCTCCCTGACTGGGATGGAGGCTTCCAGCTCTTTACCTGTGTCGCAGGGGTCTGGCAGGCTGTCAGTGCTGAGTGTCGGTTGTTCATCAACTGGAGATTGGATGATGTTGGGATGGCAAGACAACATTTGATCTGCATGCCGGTTCCACCTATGTGTTGATCCAACACTGACCTGGTAGGATACTGGTCCAGCCTGAGATGTAACGGTTCCTGGTGTCCACTTTTCCTCCCCCTTCCGGTAATCCCGGACCAGGACTGGATCGCCGACGCTGAAAGACCTAGATTTAGAGTGCACAGCTCGGTAACTGCGCTGGGCGTCTTGTGCCTGATCCACCACCGCAGCCACACTCGGTTTCAGCAGATCCAGACGAGGGCGAAGCTTGCGGTGTAAAAACAACATGGCTGGTGCTTCCTGAGTAGTTGAATGGGGAGTGTTCCTATATTGAAGCAGAAAAGCATCCAGTCGCCTCTGAACTGATGAAGTTCCCTTTGATGATTTAAGAGAATGCTTTAAAGTCTGTACAAAGCGTTCAGCCAGACCGTTCGTTGCCGGGTGAAAAGGAGCCGAGCGCACATGCTTAATGCCATTTGACTTTAAAAAGGTGGCAAACTCCTCAGATGTGAACTGTGGCCCATTATCACTGACGAGCACCTCTGGTACTCCATAGTGGCTGAACAGACCTCTTAATGCCTGGATAGTCTTTGCTGAAGTGGTTGCTTCTGTGGGATATTTTCAAATGAATAAGAAATGGATTCATCAGATACTTGTTGAATGAGTGTATCCTGGTTAAAATGGGTGTGGTATTGTATACCATGGAAGCTTTCTGATTGGATGTGAAAGAAATATGCTATATAATTATTATCATGATGTGTTTGTAGTTTGATATTAGTCTCAGAGGTTCCTTTGTTCTGATGAGAGGAATTCTATCTGTGAGAACAGAGATGTTAAACTCAGACCTGTCATTTGATGTTTAGGGTAGGACTGAATTAGGAGACCATGTGTTTATGTGAACTCATTCTGGACTGTTGTGTTAAAGTCTGGGTTTGGGGGTCTTAGGTAAACATTCTTATCTCTTGGAACCAGAGTACGGGATGGTACAAGGGGGGAGTGTTTTCCTGCATGTTCTGTGATATTGTCTCTGCATAAAGTCTGTTACATGGTACCAGGGAAGTTAGTGATGGGTTGAACAGCGTTCTGAAACCACTGCGCTCCTCTCGTAGGAGTGTAGGTTGAAGAAGCGGTCTGACGCCATTCACTCCTCTTTGCCAGAGTAAAAGTCAATTATTTATTATATTCTTGGTTGTGTGTCTTAATTCTGAGGTTAATTACAGTCCTAAAAAGGGTGAAATAAATCCCTAACATTGGATGGAGTCAGGTTAGAAGTTAATGATGTGATTGGATACAGGGTCAGCCAGTCAAGGCTGAAGTGGGAGTGTCAGAAGAGGTGGCAGCGCGCGACTTTAGGCAGACAGAAATATTCCTAGGACTTTCTCTTATTGTGGTTTAAGATCTGCAATAAACCCTGCTGAAGAATTCACCATCTGCTGTTCGACTCCTGCTTAAATGGGACCGCGTGTGTGTATATTTTAGACACAACATATTTGGTGACCTCGACTGGGATCTTGAAAAGACAGAGAACACTACACATTCCACTCCTGAATTCGCCCGTATTATGCAGAAGGCCTCTGTTTTAAATTCAAGGTAAGCATACTTTGCTGAGTAGTGAATGCTTGGTGATTGAGAGTGGGGTGTTGGTGTTCTCAGTCTTCATTAAAACGAACCGCACGGAGTTGGAGTGTAGATGGGAATTCTTTAAGTACGGTATAGTCGCTATTTTTGGTTCGCAACCAATGTTTTTAGCAGTTCACACAACGGGAAGTGAATTAACCGTTGTCGCATGTTCTGGCTTTTAAGGGAGGTTTTTAGCAGTTCAAATAATCTGAGTATTAATTTACTGGTTTATCGCATGTTCTGGCTTATATGGGAAATTGTGTATTATAAGGCAGTTCAAATAGGGGACTATTGAAATATCCACTATCGCATGTTCTGGCCTTTATGGGATTTAGGTTGTATTCAAAGCAGTTCAAATAAGCCTTAATAGCCTACTGAGTTATTGGTTTATCGCATGTGCTGGCTTTCTTGGGAATACATAAATTGAGTTATTTGAAACAGTATATTGAAGCAGTAAGGTATTGGGTATTGAGTGAGCTGTTTCATGTGTGAGTGAGTGAATGCAAGGGTCTGAAAAACGGAAGAAATGGTGTGTACGGGATTTGTGTGATTTGGAGTTTGGATCACTGTTATGAGATAAATAAAGATCTCTTTAAAAATCAGTGTTTAATAAGGAGCATATAGGAATTGCTTCAGTAGTGTGCACGTGGGTGAATGAATGTTAAATGTATTCCTAACTTGCAGTTTAAGTTTAACGAACGTACTGGTGGAATACAGACGCCGTGAAGACTTAATCTGGTAATTATAGTAATATCACATCGCCTTATATTGCAGTTAATTTTGCTAAACTTACTGTATGGATACAGGAGCTAAGTCACTTTCGACTGTTATTAGATAGTTTGACCACATATTAAAGCAGCATTAAGGAGTTTTTCCCTTGGAGCTCCCCCTTAAGGTTTGGAGGTATTTAACGTTTACTTCAGTGTCGTAAATACCCAGTTACGATAGATGCAGCCTCGCATACACTTGTATTGATGACCAGACGAAGTCAGAAACCAACAAATTATGTCAACCGATAAGGTAAGAATATTCAAAGATTTTACATAAATATGACTGCATAGTTTTATTCATTGTGATATCGGAGATGAATGCTAACATAACTAAAAGAATGACAACATTTAGTTTAGATGAAATACCGATCGCGTTTTCAGCCTATACATTGTTTGATCGAATACAATATAGTTGACAACACCAAAACGCTACATATTCATAATTTACATTGGAACATGTAATTCATTACAAGCTAGCGAAGTTAGGTTTCTAAGGTTGTAAACTTCTAAAGCTTACCTTGCGTGTGATTGACTAAGACTAACGTGTGAAATCCTTGGCGTGTGAGACACTGATTTGCATGCTAGTCTGAGACGGTCGATGACTTTTGGCATCTACTAAAATAGGGTGACCAGACGTGCTCTCTTACCCGGACAGGTCCTCTTTCGAGACCTAAAAAATGCGTCCAGCAGGGATTCCAAAAACGTCCGGGATTTTGCCTTGTCGGATATCTGTGTTTATCTGGGTCTTTCACAAACTAGTTATTACGCCCTTACAAGGTTTGGAAAGGGTATTTCCCTTACGTTCTACCTTCTTGCGCGAGCTCTGACTGTAGAGAGAACTGTCAATGGTCGATAGCCTTGTCAGTGCTGGCAGATGTACGATAATTATCCTCTAAATACGATCATTCTGAGCCTTTGGTAAATTTCGTCGCGGGGGAGGGCTATACACTACCCCTCCCCCGCAACGAAGTGTCCTCTTTTTCACAAACTAAAATCTGGTCACCCTAACTAAAACTACAAATCTCCGTGAGACAGGGATGACACTGATAAGGCTACAGCCTATTCTTTCATTAATTACATAGGCAGGGATGTACATCACAATACATACATTTTCGTTGTTTTATCGACATAGGACAGATCACAATAGCTAACGTCAAAGACAGTAGAAACAGTTTATTATAACACTGTATTAGCTAAATTCGAAAGGATAATTCATGCATGGCTAATGGTGTATGAGGTTTGGATGTCAATTTTTTTTCTATGGTTTTATTGCAGGAATCGACGTCATTGTCAACATCTGCCTCTTCTGAGGTAGAGACAGGTAGGGACCTTTACATTGGTGCACCTGCAGTAATTGCAGGGAGATGACAACAGACCAAGAAAGGCTCTGCTGCCGCCAGGCCCCTGAAAACTCCGTCAGCAGCATGGCACATATGCAGTTATATGTTCTTGACCCGGGCGTTTTACGGCTGGCATGGGCTGCATGGAACGATGTGTTTGCTGTTGATGACGAACAGGAACCAGGGGTGGAGCAGCGACAGTACAGACATGCGGCATACCGCCAATTTGTACTGTGGCAGCATGGCCGCTTGGGTGAAGGCAATAGGGTTATTATTCCGAGCTGCTGCGTTTGGAAGATAAGAACTGCATTTCCTGACCCCTTGGGTCAATATGTTGGCTTCAGGGTGCACCGTTTGGTGTAAATATGTAAATAGTTTTGTTATTTATGTTCAATGTCAAAACATGTACAGTTTGATGTTCATTGTTTTTTATTTACATATAAATACAAAAATATTTCTTTTTACGACTCTTGAATTATTTGCAAATTATTTACATACACAGCTATGAAAGAATGGAATAGTTTAGAATTCACTTTGGGCACCACCCTCTCCCCGTGAAACCTGAGCCGTGACAAGTTCAAATGTGGATGGAGGCTGCGTTGCGGCAAGCAAACCCAAGCGCCTGGGATCATCAGGCCTTAGACCCTGTATTCTGGGAAGGCCCATTCCACTTCCCAGCCTCTCAGCAAGGATGGCCTTCTGCAGGTCTGGAATGTAATGGTAGCCTTTGCTCTCCTTCAACACATATACATTCCAGTGCTCGGACTTCTTGTTGAAGTACTGTCTGTACCTAGTAAAGTAAAGTAATTGCACAATTCCACAACTGTTTAGGTAAGAACTAATGAATTATTTTTGGTAGTACACCACTGTTATAGCAAAGCTTACATTCGGTGTCCATCCTTGCCACGTGCAGGAATGCGGTGGTTGTGATGGTTGTAATCGATTGCTGCAAGCAATGTCTGGGTTTTGTAAACAGGGGGGCTGTAGGCAAACCGCTTTCCTGCATACATGAGTATGTGGTTTTAGAAATTCTCCAAATCTGAAGTTGTCCTGAAAAACACATACATAACCCGAAAGGCCCAGTCAGTGACACACTTCTCACCACTAGATGCTACTCCAGGAAAAGTATCAGATGAGGCTTCATTTCAATTTCAATTATAATGTGCTTAGCAGTCAGGCCTAAGCAGCTAATTTTGCACACAAAACAAACATGGAAAATCACCCAGAGTTATACAATTATTGTATTGGTAATGGTTCTACAAGACAGACAAAAAAAGTTCAGAAATATGATCATAAGTGCTTGTGTGTATGTGCAAATGTATGACAAATACTAGCATTTGCATAACTATAGGGGCATACCTGAAACTTTTTGTTGTTCTGGAGTTTCTTGTATGTCCTCACCTGGAGGATTGGGTGTTGCCACATCAAGCACGGCTTTATCCATGCTTATCTTCAGGAGTTGGTTGATGTTGGCAGTCATAGCTGGGGCACTGCAAAGCAGCAAGATATGTACATAGAATCAATTTGAAGATCAAAAAGGAACAACTGCATCATGTTCTCCTAAAACGTTGTCTTCTCCTGAAAGACCAAAATATTTGTGATTGCACCCTTCAACATAGCAGTAGTTCAACCTGAAATGCAACTAGAAACTGAAACATACCGTAGATGAAGAAAAGGACTATAGTCTTCATCAGAGCTGTCCCAATCTTCTTCCAAGCCCTTCTGATTAGGATCCTCCCAGCAATCATCCATGTCAATACTGTAAATAAAAATGATTTACAAAACACACACACCCACAACACCATAAACTTGAAGCACAAAAGAACACGAACTAAGATGGTTTCATGTGCAAGACTTACATGCTATTCCTCATATAATTCGCCTCCTCCTTATGCAGAGTCATGCTGCTGCTCTTCAGCAATGCTCAAGGAGTGCATGCTGTGAATATAAAACGAATCTAAATAAATATATTCATCAACAAAACAATGCATTACGGTCGCAGTTGTAAGATGAACTCACCTAGATTCTAGCACACCAATCGCTTCGGTTTCTTTGCCCAACGGTTGAACACCTTGCATAGCGAATTCTTTGTCCCTGATTCAAAAGATAAATAAGTCAGTCACAACTTACAATGTCCTGCATGGCTGGTTTAGAAACGCAGTTCTAAGATACATACCCATCTCGGTCGGACTCTTCTGAAATACTAGATACAGGCGGCGGTGGTGGCTGTGCATGTCCCTTGCTGGGAGTAGACATTCCCTACCGCTTTTGATAGAAAGAACCAATTCAGTATGTTTGCCGCTACATCTTTATATATGTTTTCACAAATCACGGCATTCAAGTCAGGTAACACACAAGTAGCATACTAAGCTAACGAAACATGAACCACAGACCAACTGGCTGTAAGGGAATGCTAACAGACAAAGTCAACTATCGCTAAATTCCTTGGAAATATCTGGAATATCCTGAGACTTGTGGAGCTTGGGTGGCAAGTTAGCCAGATAGCGATCACAATAACATTACAAAGAAGTGTATACGACGTTATTACTAGCTACTCGATTATTACTAGCATCATTGTCCAAACGTGTTATAACAAAATGTCTGATATCGCTAACGAGATGTCTTGATAGCGGCTAAGCTAGGGTGACCAGACGTCCTATTTTACCCGGGCGGACAAGTCCTCTTTTACCTGGACAAAAAAGAGGACGTAAACCTAGCATCAATGTCCAAAAGTGTTATAATAGGGTGACCATATTTGAGTTTGTGAAAAAGAGGACACTTCGTCGCAGGGGAGAAGGCAGGGTAGGCTAGTGTTTAGCATGCTGGACCCCGCACCCTCCCCCAGCGATGAAGTCCTCTTTTTTATAAAACTAAAATCTGGTCACCCTAAAGCCTAGCAAAACCTATTGAAATGTGCTTTCCTCGAGTATGACAAACTAGCGAGTCAACAACTTTGATAACACAGTCAAACATCAAGCAAGAGACAGTACAAACTACTTACTAATCCAGCAGAAAGATGGCTAGCTGTGAATCGAACTTGTATCCAAATGTGTCTTTCAGCTCTCTCCAACGAGTAAAAGCTGTTCCGATTGTGACTCTAGTCCGATCTCTTGCTCTGTCGGCCTCTCTTTTTCTCTTCTTTGCTTCATCAGACATCGTCTTCTTCTGTTTCTTTGGTGCGTTCTCCATGATGAATACTGATGAGACTTCGCTGGCTTCTCGTTTATACTGTAGCTGCGAGCGTGGACTGGCACTATATGACATTGCGTAATCACTGCCAGAAAGCAGGTCGAAGTACATCCGCCCCCAGATCGGGCGGCCTCAGAATCCTACATAGCGGAGTTATTTCCCCACAGACCCCCGATGGCAATGGCGGAGGCGCAAATTGCCATATTAAAAGTCATTGTAGCGGCACAATTTTTTTCAAGCTGTTATTTTAAGGTACAATTGTTGCATACTGTTACTTTAACGCGACGTAGTCTCGTTTCACTTCAGGTAAATATCTGGGTGGATGGCTATTTGAAGTGAGATCGTAGATTGCGGTTGTAATCCTTATTAAAACCATAGAATACAATTTAAACTAATTCATCTTATTGAAGGAGACGGGTTGGCTGATTCCGCTGTTCTTAGGACGAAGGCGTTTGACGTTGTAGTATTTAATACGAGCGACGTATTGTTGATTGTGTTATAATTAATGAACAGGAATATTTTAGTTTGTTGACACGCATTGAAAAATCCGTAGTTTACGGAAGAAAATAGATGTGTGGAGTAGAACATAATATCTTTTGAGCATACTGAGTTTGGCTAAAATGTGCATGGAAAGTTCTGTGTTTACACACGTGGTTGAGGCTTGGAACAGGCTGTTGAATGTGTTGAATACGTTTTTAGACTTGTAAGTATTTACAGGGTAAGAAACGTGGTAACAAGATACAACTAAAGTGGGGTAAAGTTAAGGTTAAAATTCATACCATAGTGAATACATAGACGTGAGAATTTCGGGGGATTTTATTTATTGTTAGTGAACAGAAAGACTGGTTGGATCCTTTTGTCGTCGAGAACAAGAATTGATAGTGGGGGAAGGTGTATTGAATGCTTTGTTTGGAAGAGACAGTGCAATGGAGGCAAAGCACCTTTTGCCTGGCCAGGTGTTTCAAAGTCTTAAGAATGTTAATTCAGCAGTGGGGGAAGTTCCTTTTTTGTCAGGGATGGTAGAGGAAGCTGTGAATTATGACCAAGTGACCGCAGGATATCGAGAGGTGTTTAAACTGGGATTTCGAATGGGTTACGAGGCACAAAAGAAAGAGAGCATGATGGTTGAGAGTAAGTTTACGAAGTTAAAACATTCTTTGATGCAAAAGGAGATGGGAGAGCAGAGAGATACTAGTCCACAGGCGGGTAACCCCGGTGGCTTTGTTTCCCTGCATGAAGGGCCATGGTTAAATTCAGGTTTAATTCAGTCTAATGGGAGAAAGATACCACACCAGGTTATGGCTTTGCAAGGACCCATAGCATATCAAATTAAACAGATATACTGGATAGGGTTATTTAGATTGGAATGGGAGGATAGGATCTGGAGTGAGTGGGGACCTTTTATTCATGAGTGGCATGGTAGTCTCAGAAATCCTCGTGTTCCAATACATTGTACTATCATGGTGGGAGAAGCTCCATGTGATGCGCGAAAGGTGGAGAGAGATGAAAGATGGAGAGTAGCATTGAATGGAAGGAAACAGATCAAAGTTAGGGCTGTGGGTATAATTGTAGGACCAGAAGGAGTAGGAGTGGAGGCTAAGTTGGATCCTCAATTGTACACTAAAGCATATGATATGCCGAATGCCACACCGCACATTACACTTAAAGTGGGCATAGGATTTAGGGACAGAGACGTTGGTCATATGATGGTGAGAGCCAAAGCTAGTGTATGGGTGTCAGCAGAAGGGTTAGTGAAAGAGGGGGTTAGGATGTCAAAAGATAACACCTTAATGCAAATCAGGCATTCAGCTAAGTTGGAAGGGGAGCCATGGGAAGTAGAGGTGATTGAGTGAGAGAGGATAGAGGAGGAATATACAGTGGGTGACTTTATGGGAATCCATACTGTATATATGATGGGTATGAAGGAATAGGTATAGTTATTGAAATGTTGAATACATGGGTGTTGCTTGAGGATTGTAGCTTGGTGGAAGTGAGTGGAATTGGATTGTGTATAGAATGGGAATTAGTGGGAATAAATAAATAAAGTAATTGACAGATTGAAAAAAGCACAGTTATATATTGCATAGCATATAATACATTTTGGCAATTGCTCCTGGCTGGTGGTAATCTGTGAGTATCACACGTGGGTTTGTTTACATTTTAAGAATACGGAATTGTTCGTTGGTGGAATATATGCGTGATATATATTGGGTATAATTGTTGGTGGTATTAACTAAATGCTGATAGTTGCAGATAGCGTGTAATACTAACGAAAATTATTATTGTATAGTTATTTAGGTTTAGGGTTACTTGGTTGATTGCTGTCTGATAAGATTTGAGCTGGAAGTTCTTTGTTCTTTGTGCAGGCAAGCAGCACGAGAGAGAGAGAGTGATAAGAAAGGGGGAGGGTGGTTCCCTCAAATTTCACATGCAGTGGTTAGATTTAAATTAGCAATTGTATTTTGAGATGGCCTTAGTAGAAGTAGAACCAGGTACGCCTTTAGAGGCAGTAATTCAATTATATTAAAAAAATGACTTGTTGGTAAAAGAGACACCTCTCTATCCACAACTGCCTTTGATGGGTCAGTTCCCTACTGTAACATTTGAGGGTGACTTAAAGGAAAAGGCGGACAGTACAGAGGATGGTAATAAATGGCAGAGAGTGGAGAAGAAAGCACAGAGGGTAATTGATTTAGAGAAAGGGTTAAGGAATGTAGTGGTTGGAACAGCTGTTGTTGACGAAAGACCCCCTGCGTCCCCCTCTGGTTCATACACCAAAGGCTCTCGGGTTAGAAGTGATAAGATTGTTGGCCCAGGTGTGGCACTGGGGTCATGGGAAGCCAGGCAGGGGTAGGTAAGAAGTATGGTTATTTAGCAACAGGACGTCAGGAAAGGGTTAAGAGAAAGTTTATTGGAGAGAGTGAGAAAACAAGAGATTGATAGAGCCTAGCGGGGGTTTAGAAGAGAGTTTTGGAAGTAATTAATATGACTAAGGGGTTAACTGATAAGAAAGAGCAGGAGGCAAAAGGGGTATATGGAGGTATGTTTTGTAGTAAGAAAAGTTAAAGTTAGAATGGGCTATAGATACGGACTTTTAAATGAATAAATGAGGGTTTAAAATATTAGATCATTTCTTGAAATAAAATTAAAAATAGGGTAATTACATATGCATTTATAGATCGAGGGAATAGGAAAATGGATAGACAGAAGCAAAGTGGTTTGAAGGAGGTACATGGAAAGTAAGAATGAGGAGGTAAATGGGAAGTTAAAGAGATTGAGAAAGAGTGGTAGGATATGTAATGTTTCACTTATTAGTTTTCACATACAGATGAGAGGAGTGACAGAGAGAAGGGGAGCCGTGTGCAAGTGTCAGTGGAACCTGAAAGCAAGCCAGGTTGAGGATGGAACTAGATGGCTGATCTATGGTTGATGTGAGGAATCGTGTGGGGTTTTTGTGTTAACACCTTGTAAGTATATATGAAAATAACATGGTTTTTAAGTGTCTCTTACAGGTCTGGTGGAAACATTAGTGGTTCGGGCTGAGGAGCAGCAGGAACAAGATGGTTTATTTGTGTATTTGGAAGGAATGGTATGACTTGAGGTATATACTAGTGATGTAAGTGGGGTGATTTAGGATTCGAGCCTACCATATGACTAAGGGTGGTGAGTCTTTATGCTTTGATAGGCCACGTGGGCAGGGTTTCCTGCAAGATAGTGTTTAAGCAATTAATTTATAGCCAAACTTAGTGATGAAGATATTATGTACATATGTGATGTTATTAGTTCATGGGATAAGACCAAATTGATTTAAAAATGGGGTAAACTGCAGGCTTGGTAAACTATTGAGCTGTTATTGTGGCCACTTGACAACTCTATACATGTTATCTGCTTTGTTCATTTGCACGCACTTTTTAGTGTTAAGTGCGTAAGGGGGGAGGTATTAGAATTAAATTAGGAAAATTAAATTTATGGGGTTTTGGTCACCCTATTTATGGGAGGTTTTGGGATGAAATTGTGCATAATGCTATGTGTGTAGCATCTATAATAAGGAATAACGGAGTGGAGATCAAACCTCGGGGAATGTTATGGGGTGTGGGTACAGGTTATACCCACTGATATGCTTCTTTAAGCTTTTTTATGGCTCAGGAATGAAGGATAACTTGGTACCTGAGCTCAGCGGGAAATATATAAGTGAATGCCAGGGATTTGGCCACTGAATCTTATTGTTCCATTTGGAATGTGTTATACTGAAAGGTATAAATGTATAGATATGACAAGGGAAATATAGATATTATATGACTGGATGGGTTTTATATGATGGGTTAAGGTATGTCTGAGGACAGGACTGAAGAGATGGTAAGTGTCATGAGCTGTGGGAGAGATAATGTAGCTGAATGGATGGTAGTTTATTTAAGGAGTTAAAGTTAGGGGAAATAGACAATCATAATGGAGAAAATGAAAATGGTCTATAATTATATGTAAGGAAACTAGGTGAACTACTGAATCTTTAAGTGTACATGAGGCAGGAGCGCTGCACGGAGCAGTCATGCGCTGGGACACAGGAGTGAACTGGAGGAGTGTGAGAGAATGGATAAACTGAAGGTGGGTCAGCTGCATACAATCATGGGTGTGATTGGAGACGAAATGCAGCTGGAAGTTTGAATGTCATGGAAGGAACAGGTGTGTGAGTGTGCCGAAGGGGAGCTGCTGAAGCAGACTTCAGCACAAACTTAAAGGTAAGTATATGTTATATGTGGGAATCTTTGTTTTAATCAAGCATTTGGGGAATTATTTTAGTATAACATTAAGACATATGTGGGAAATTATGGAATGCAATCTCTGGATATCGTACTACACACTTTGGAAGTATGCCTAGGAAATATGTGAAAATTATGTGTATAGATTGTTTTTAATCTTTGGAATTATATATACACAGGTGGAAGCTTATGGACTGGTCCAGTCGGGAGACTGGTGATGGGTTATGGTTCTTAAAACAAAAGAATCTCCAGCCAATAGGGCTGAGAGGTGAAGGGGTTAAGTGTGTTGTATCGTATTAACTGTTTTGCAGGACCACTAGGCGGTGGGACTACCACAATTCAAGGGAGCTGAGTTGGAGTGGGGACCATTCAGATGTAGCAGCTGGACCTGGGTGAAGGGCTGCCAAGGTCATGGACATGCTGCGGTGGATGGATGTGTCTATCCTTGGGGGAAGGAAACTGATGGAGCTCAACATGGTCAGAGGAGGCTTTCCAGCAGACTCAGATGCTGGACCTCATCAGTGGAACTTATAAGAAGATGTTTGTTGTGGGACATCCATAACAATTCTACAACAGCACGCAGAACATCCATACATATTAAGACTGTACCACTTGCATAACATTGCATACATAATTGGATGTGTATTGTTTATATTTATATTGCTTGTTTTGTTTGTTTTAATGTTTGGTTTTCTGTATGTTTGTTTGTATTGTATTTTTGTATGTTTCTTTATATTTTACACAACACTGCATTCAGAAACTGATGGAAAAGAGGATGTGCATGGTTGCCTTTCGCAGCCTGCGGAATGCAGGTGTCGCTGTACAGGACAGGGCAGTGGGTTCAGTTTTCACCTTAAAATAAGAAGGTTTTTGTTCTCATCTGTGGGGATAGGGGCATGGCATCTCGGGAGTAAAGGAACACCAGAATGTGGATACTGATATTGTTACACCTAAGTTTATCCATGTGAACGGAGACTGAACGAAACGCACGACACTGCATACACGATAAGATGGTTGTATTACATTTTGTATGTTCTGTAAACATTACTGTATGCTCATCTAGGACTACCCTAGTGAGACTGTTGTATTGTATGGGGTTATTAATATTGAGTTAGATGAAGTGAATAGACTGTTTAAAATAATGCTAAAACGGGGTTTTGATGTATAGGAGTTCAAATGTACTTGTTTCATCATATGATAGATTGATAGTGTGTATTTGATAGAGTTATGAAAATATGGTTTAGTGTGTCCATATGGACACAAAGGGGGGAATATGTGGGATATTTTAATATGATTCAGAAGGAAGGTCAGATAATTCATTTAATTAGTTTGATGATCAGATACACTCTAAAACACGATGTTAGAAAAGGGGTTTGGCCCACCGGGTAGAGGATGGGTCATGATACACATTTTAAGCTTTCTGATTGGATGGAGTCAGGTTAGGGGTTAAGGATGTGATTAGACATAGGTTCGGCCAGTCAAGGCTGAAGTGGGAGTGTCAGAAGAGGTTTAAATGGCAGCGCGAGACTTTAGGCAGACAGAAATATTCCTAGGACTTTCTCTTATTGTGGTTTAAGATCTTCAATAAACCCTGCTTGAAGAATTCACCATCTGCTGTTCGACTCCTGCTTAAATGGGACCGCGTGTGTGTATATTTTAGACACGACAATACAATTATTACACCATGGCTGTATTACCTTTGTGTATTTAAATTGTGCTGCTGCACGCATCCCTGTCAGTGGGTGTGGTGCATAGCAATCACTGTATATAGTAAATTATGGAGATTGTGGTCGCCATCTTGGTGGAGAGGTGTTACGTCCTCCTGCCATAGGGGTCGCTATTTTCCCTTTGACTTTATTTGTGTGCAGGTGTTGCCTGTCAGATGGGGGTGGAGCCCAATGCGTTCCAAACCAGATTGGAAAGTGTAAAAGGCACAGTTAGCATCTAGGAAATTCTTTAACTGTTTAAAGACAATTTTTTTCAGGATTTTGCTAAGAAAGGGATGGTTGGAGATGGGTCTAAAATTGTTAGGGACTGAAGAGTCTAAATAGTTTTTCTTCAGGAGGGGTCTCACCAGGGCAGTTTTAAGTTCTGATGGGGAAATACCTGTAAGCAGGGAACAGTCTAAAATGGCTAGAATCTCTTTAGACACAGAGTTAAAGATGGTCTTAAAAAATGTGGTGGGAATGGGATCAAGAGGGCATGTAGACGACTTCAGCTCTGACACTACTTTGCTCAGCATTTCTGTATCAGCCAGTGCAAAAAAGCTTATACTGTTACAGCAGGGTGGAAGGGGATCAAAAAACAAGACATTTGGTATTTCCTGAGCAATACTCATCCTAATGTTTGTTATCTTATCTTTGAAGCATGCTGCAAATTCCTCACATTTTGAGGTAGAAAAGAGACTATCATCTACTTTGGGTGCAGGATTTATAAGGCTGTCGATTGTTGAAAAGAGCACCCTAGAATTGTTAGAATTTATAGATATCAATTTCAATTTCTAGCATTTCTTATTGCTTTATTAAAGACTGAAAGATATTCCTTAAAAATATCTAGATCTAGGACCTGTAGCTTGGTCTTTCTCCGTGTACGCTCAGACGTTCTGCAAGATCTCTTAAGTTGAATTATTTACCCATACAAGGAGGCTACACGTCAACCATTGTCAAGTGCTGTCCTTAATTTTGTATTGAGGGGTTTTTGTACTAGTTATGTTCATCACTTTGAAATTCTCAGCTGCTGCAGAGTTAAGATAACGTTTCTTAATAAAACATTCAGCACTATTTTTAACTTTAGGTACCAGTGCTGTAAAGGAAATACAAAAGTGGTCAGAAAGAGCAAGGTCACAGATAGACGATATAACAGTAAGACCCTTTGTAAATCACTAGATCAAGGGTGTGGCCACGGTTGTGAGTGGGTTCAGTAACAAACTCCTGCAAATGTTTTACCAGTCTGTTGTTGCCAGCGTCCTTTTATATGCTGTGGTGTGCTGGGGAGGTAGCATGAAGAGGAGGGATGCAGGGCGACTAGACAGGCTGGTGAGAAAGGCAGGAGCTGTTGTTGGCACGGAACTGGACTGCCTAACATCAGTGGCGGAGAAAAGGACATTGAGTAGGCTGCTGACCATCTTGGACAATGACCACCACCCACTACACTGTACTCTTAACGGACAGAGGAGCATATTCAGTGGCAGACTCCTGTCACTGTCATGCTCATCGGACAGGCTGAGGAAGTCCTTTGTCCCCAGGGCAATACAACTTTACAACGCCACGCAGAAGGGGAGGGGGAGGGAGATAGACTCATGCAGAAAAGTCCACCTCAGTCTCCCCTCCTCAGCTCATTATATTCCATCCCACTGTCCATCTTTTTACTGGCTATACTAGCCCATTGCACAGACTGTACTATTTATATCACTTTGCATTATCCTCACACACACAAGTACATAAACACTATCTCTCTGCACTCTTTGCACTACTTTCCTCGTGGACATCAACACTGACACAATCAATGCACACTGTAATATCTGTATAATATCTGTATACACCCCACTCCCTGTGAACATGTTCTCCCTATGTGTATTGTTTTTTCTACTGTGATTTGTGTTTGTATGTTTGTGAGTTAAGTTCAGTGTATAAGTTACTGGATGACCTAAATTTCCCTCGGGATTAATAAAGTATCCATCTATCTATCGTGTTGAGTAAAGTCCATTGAATTCAAGAGATTCATAAAATCCCTGGCCTTTGAGTCGTTCCCATTATCCACATGTATGTTAAAATCACCAGTGATAAAAATCTTATCGTAGTTTGTGTGGATAATGGAGAGTAGTTCTGAAAGGTCTGTTAGAAAAGTGAGAAATTGCTTGGGTGGCCTATACACAGTTACAGTCAGAACAGGAGGCTGGCACTTTAGAACTATGGCATGATATTCAAAACAGGCCAAATCATCGAAGGAGATGCTCCTGCAGCACAGGCCATTCGTGGTTATGGTGCTGTCCCGCCCCCTTTTTTTGCCACTTCTAATGGACTGAAAAAAGCTAGAATTTGGAGGGGATGCTTCAATAAGAGCTGCAGACCCATTTATGTTTAACCAGGTTTCAGTTAACCATACAGTTTAAGTTACCTTCACATATAAGATTGTTAATGAGAAATGTTTTGCCTGATAGGAACCTAGCATTGCCATTGAAATAGTTTCTGGATAGAGTGGCTGACACGAAGGATGAATAGGTAAAGTGTCACGTACACGACTCAATGTACGAAACATAAAGGGGAGGCCACGCAGAATTTATAATAATAAAAGTTATTTAATGATACAAGATTTAGGTTTATCTAATGTGACCATATGGTAAGTCCCCAGTACTTTGTATGTTACCCAATTAAATGGATTCAAACCGAGGCTGTTATAAGCAATACATCATTTATTTCAATACAGATCTTCTGTGGTGTTTTTACTTGGCAGGAGTAACAAAAACACGATGACAATACATACATCAGACTTAAAAGAAAGCAAAAACACATAACATAGGCCCAGGGGGGCCAACCCAGAGTAACTATAGTAACACTGCTGGAGTACCTCTGACCACTATTCAGCCATACATGATGACTAATAGCACACTCATGCACACACTAGTGTAATACTGTAAAGTGCAAAACGGTGAGGTCAAGATAAATCACAGAGAACAACCTTATACAGGTCGTGTCAAACTCCACACTCAACCACTAGGGGGGTGTTCACACAGCAACTTTAAGGGCAGAATAGTACCATAAATGTACCAACAGTGTTACCTTGCCACTCACCCTGGGTTAGGCACCCAGGCCACAGAAATGGGTGACAATACTACAAATACACGTAACAACGAGACACGTGGCTTCAGCTAGATCAGTCAATAGATAAAGAACTAAATGAAAGAAATAAACCGGAGGAAAACAGTGGCCAGACTATCAACTGTGGTCAATTGCTGCTGTGATCTACAAAAGAGAGATTGTTTTAAACATTGACAGATATTGCACATTTTCCCTGAAACAGTATAAATATCTCATTCCTTTAATAATTACAAAATAGACATTTAAATATAAAAACATTTCAGACACATTAAAAGAGTTACAATATGAAGCACTACAGCAGTGCTCTGCCTACCTTGGCCTTGACGGTCATACAAAAGGAAAGACCCAGGTGGACATGGGAGGAGGGACCCACGTCAGCTTGGCGTCCCTTGTTAACCCTAGTAGCCAGGGGAGACCTCTTGCAATGCTATGGTAAAACGAGCCAGGGGCTACGAGGAGTTAAACAAACACTGCAGTAAGCCTTATGCGAGATCACAACAGAGAACATAACGTCGTTGCATACTAGGGGTGAGATGTGCACTTACCTCAAACTCTGGCAGCGAGTCAGACTTGGTAACCAACCACAGTGCTTAATGGGAGGGATGGCACTTGAAACTGATTTGCACTTGCCACAACGCTTCAGGCGTACTTTACTAGAGACGAACAAAATACATGCATATGTTACAACTCTACACTGCATGTCTGTGGCTTAACCGTTTTGGTTTGTTTTACCTCCAAAGCATTCCAAATCAGGCTACGTAGTAAACAAGGCTAACCGGTAGAAAGTGATAGAAAGTAGCAGCTTACATACCAATGCCTAACGTGAAGTTCCGGAATTGAAACTCCTGACAAGGTGCAGCTAGCGTCTTACCCCCACCAGTGATGGCAACGTGCGTTTCAAACAATCGGCAAGCGCATATCCTAGTTTATCTAGGCGGATGTTACGAGCTCATTATCGCTTAATTAACTCACAGGTGGGTGTAAGCCAGTGAACATCTACGTGGGCTGACCCTATCACACTAATAATTATAGCAAACGTGGGGTGAAAGTCAGGGTTGTGAATAGAAACCAAAAATGTAATGTACAGTCAGTTCAAGCGTAATATAAAACAAACAACGACAATCCACAATCCACAATCAAATTTCTATTCCACGACTAACAATAACCAACTGAAGGGAAGACCAAGCTCTCCTGTCTGCTGGCTGATCAGGGCTTTTGTAGCCCATCCAATCAAGGATACACCTGTCCCCAATCACCTGTTGTAAAGACAGAGACAGAACAGGCATGCAAATATCATGGGGCGGGGCCTAGACCCGCCAGGGTCGTAACGTAAAGATAGAATATTCGCTGGGTTTCTATTGTTACTATTGAATCTATGAAATTTGCTTTTTAGTGTGCATTGGGTAGAGATTAAAATTGGAATAGGATTATAGGCGCATGCCATAATATTATATGAAGCAGCCTGTTCTGAGGTAGTGGTGTCATATATTTAGGGATGGGTATCGTTTGATTTTTATCCGATACCGGTACATAACCGATACTTTTAAAACAATACCGGTGCCTAAACGGTGCCGGAACCGATACTTTTATAAAAAAAAAAAAATTTAAATGACGATTGACGACATTTAAGAAAGGCTTTTTTTATTGCCAAATATATGAACTGTTTAAAAGTAGATTATATATATAAATAAATACAAAACACTTTTTAACTTAAAACTTAAATAATATATGAACTGTTAACAAAAGTTTAGACTATACTTAAATAAATACAAATACATACAAAACACACACACTACAGCATCAATACTTCAGCAATTCTTTTGTAGAAATATCAGCATATTTGCCTTCTCCGGCAAAATGCGACACCTTTCCTGACTAATCGCATGACCTGCACAGGAGAAGAAAACCCTCTCCCATGGTGTCGATGAGGCCTGTACACACAGATATGTAGGGATGGGTATCGTTTGGGTTTTTTCTAGTGCTGTCAGTTTAACGCGTTATTAACGGCGTTAACGCAAACCCATTTTAACGCCGTTCATTTTTTTATCGCGAGATTAACGCGAATTTTTTTTATATATTTTTTTTTTTTTTTTTTTTTTTTTTTTTTAGATAAACATTCTTTTTGGCCTCGCAAACTGTGTAGTAGGCGAACGTTACGGTTTGAGTGAATGGTGAGCGCGATACCGCGAAATGGATGATTAAAAACTTCTGAATGGAAAGTTTACTTTTAAAAGTTGTGTTGTGCAAAAGAAGCGAGCTTCACTGTTGTCTGAAAATGTCAACAGGCAGCTGGCTGAAAGCAAAGAAGTAGTAGGCTTACCTTTTATTGGTAACCTAACTGTTACGGTTCAATGTTTCTGAAATAAGAGGCCTGACTGCTATGTTCCCAGCAAACTTGAAAAAAAGAAAATATTAAGCCATGGTTTAACTGCACTATAGGCTGAGTCCTTGTTTACCTGAAATGTGCACTTCATAATTTTATTTTGTACCGCCCTGTTTGGCAATATTGGTTTTCAATAAAATAAAACATTTGCATAAAGCAAGCCAATCAACTTTTCCATGTTGATAAGGGCATTCAAATAAAAATAAAAAGATGGAAAAAATAAATAAACGAAGGGACATTTAGAATAGATAAAAATTTGCGATTAATCGCGATTAATTTTGAGTTAACTATGACATAAATGCGATTAATCGCGATTAAATATTTTAATCGTTTGACAGCACTAGTTTTTTCCCATACCGGTGCTAAACCGATACTTTTAAAACGATACCGGTGCCTGAACCGATTGACGACATTAAAGAAAGGCTTTTTTTATTGCCAAGGCAATTTTTTCTTCAAATTGAACAATATATTAACTGTTTAAAGTATATTATAAATATAAATACATACAAAACACTTGGCTTCAAACTACAGCTTCAAACTTTTAAACTTCAAACTATGAACATTATATTAACTGTAAACAACAGTTTATACTATACTTAAATAAATATAAATAAATAAAACAGCTTATTTTGCAAAAATATGAGCATATTTGCCTTTGGAGTCAAAAATGTATTCTTTTGTTTGCATTTATTTCATGAAATTTCACCATTTTATGATTTGTTTATACCTATCTTTTCTATCTTGTTTATAGTTAATCTTGTTACTTGAACACACTGAGTACGAGAAAATGTGTACTGCCCCTTTAAGAGACTACCGTAGGCTAAGTGTAGCTGTCATCATATTTTTCAGTCTTCGGTTGCTGATCTGCCGTTGACTCTTGCCTTCTCTCCCCTCTTTTCACGCAATTGTTTTGTTGCATTTGCTGCACGTCGCGATGTTTGAATATTTTTGTGCGAAATACAGCCACACTTTTGACCGTTTACCTTTCGGTATTTTCTCTGTTAAAAGGTTGATGGCTAGTTCTGTTTGTGCTTGCTCTGTGAAATGCTGCATGCTCTTCACTGTCATAAGACTGTTGCTATGAAAACACCAATGAGCGTGAGCGACACAGGACAAAGTTTACATTGGGAGCTGGGGCAGTTTTACATGTGCCCCGCAGAATCTGCCAAGCAACCGTGTTCGATTGGCTCAGGCACCGAAATGAAGCACCGAAATCTGCGTTGCATTTCGGTCCGGGTAGGTACCGGTTGTATTGGAACCGGTTCCATATTGGTACCGGTTCTCGGTACCCAACCCTACATATATTGCTCTGTAGAAAACACTGCCAGATTCAGATTAATTTACATAAACAGTGTTATTAGAGTTGATACTTGGGGGCATGAGTCTGTAATGTTTTCTACAGGATGTAGGATGGTCCTTATGTTGTCCGAGAGCAGACTAGCTCCGCTTCAGTTCGGGTGGAGGCCATCATGCTTCAGCAGGCCGGGCCTCTCCCAGAACAGGTCGAAGTTGTTAACAAAGTTAATGTTGAGTGAGGCGCAGGACGCTCACAACCAGGTGTGGAGGTTGAAAAGTCTGGACCATCTCTCAGCACCTCTCCGGTAGGTAGGGAGAGGCCCAGAGATGACGATCCATCAATCAATTGCTCATCCATCTTGATCTGGTAGAGGTTTGTTAACCTGACTTCAAGTTCCGCTACCTTCTTTCTGAGCAGGAGGCAGGAGTCACATCCAGGTGCACCACTGAGGGGGTCATCGTGGCGATATCAGACGGGAGGGCAAAGCTTTTGTTAGCTACAATGTTGCGGTGACTTGCGGTGAAGGAGTCAAACTTCAAGCTTTAGCTGGCGTTGTCTTGCTAGGCTTGCGAAGGCTCGCTGAAATGCTAGCTCGTCAGAGTCAGAATTAGGACAAGTTACTACAGTGTTAATGTAGCGATGGCTTATACAAACTCCGAGCTCACAGGAAGAAGCAAAATCCTACTGTTTGTAGGATAAAATTCTTCTTCTGCCTTCTGTTTAAAAGAACGACAGTGCCTTCCGCTAACCTGTGAGTTGGCAGTTGTAGTTACTGTAGGCTGTCCTTCCAACGATCCTTCAAATCTCGAGCAGACGAGTAATCGAGTAATTGGCAGGTTGCAGCAATTCTAACAAACAGGAAATTATGTATCAATTCCTACACACAAAAGCTACACACTGTACACATAATTTGGGAGGTTTGTGCATTCACTCACACAGGCCCTTCACAAGTGCTCTCTTGGAGTGAGTGTGTAGTCAAGGGCTTGTGTCTGCATCCTTTCTGGAGTGAATGGATTTGAGAGGTGAGTTACTAGAGAGGATCTGAACTAAATATATATGTCTTTGCTGTTGTAACATGTCGTGCATGGAAATATATAAGCAATGAATGAGGTGTGTGTATTTGTGTGTTTGTGTGTGTGTGTGTGTGTGTGTGTGTGTGTGGTTGTTAGAGAGAGGGGGGGAGGGACGTGAGTGAGAACGACACAAAGAGATAACGATGGAGAGAGATAGAGAGAAAAGAGGAAAAATCTAATCAAATGTTAAATGATATATGGTCAGCAAGATCCTTCCTGTCTGACTTTCACACCTTTCATCTTGGTAGATGAGATACATCTTGTACTACTTGTACGTTCTTGTATTTCTTTTTTTATTTTCAACAAAGTGGTTACAATTTAGTTTACCCCCTCTATAAAAATGTGTCAGAACAGCTACATGGAACTCCAGCCTCTGCCATAAGACAGGTACATATTTCCTCTCTGAGTCTTCCCTCCATGGTAATGATGCACTTTTAAAGAACAACCAGATGGTGGTGCTGTTATACCACTGAGGCCACTGTTTGCGCTGGCATCCTAACATCAGTTCTCCCTAATCACTTTTCTTAGAGTTAGCTCAAGATGTTAAAGTTTCTTATGGGGCCCTTGTAGGAGGAGCCATAAAAGTCCTCTGTGTTTTAGTGGAGACGAAACACAGTGTAAGGCTATGCACGCCAATGAAAACTGTGTAGATATTGATGATTGACAGGCAGTGCAGTGTCAAAGTAACCAAAATGATGATGGCTTAATAATTACAGTTCTTAGACAAACCATAGAAACAAAAAAAGATGTACTGAAAAAGACCACAGTCAGTCTCTACTCCAGAATGCACAGTGGTTAGTGGAGTGGAAAGGTCATAGGGAGTCCTCTCTCTCTCGCTTTATCTCTTTCTCTCAAAAAATATGAGAGCCCCAGAGTAGTTCCAACCTCACAGTGAAGGTGAGGTTTCTTTCACTTGAAGAAATCCTTTCATTCTGTTCAGTCAGAAAAAGGTGCCCAACTATCTAGCTTTGGAGTTGGACTTTTTCTGCCATCCGGCGCCGACGTGAGTGGCAGCCTTTCCACGTAGCTCCGTTGTCTCGAGTCTTTTTTAGCTTTTTAAAGTTTGTTTGTCCTTGTTTACACTTTGCTTTTCATAGGCACTGTGTAGATATCTTTATATCCTATGGATACACTTACGAATCGACTGCAACAGGGCAGTCAGTACGTTGTTTACACGAGGGATCAGCTGTTCGCACTGCGGACAAGAAATCATGCCGGCAAAGTTTACCCCATACCGGAGGAGCTGGTGAGACGCTACCGTGGAAGCAGAGCTGGGGCGTTGGTGAAGGCTAGGCGCCTGCAGAAGCGGTGGAGGTTTAAACCAGCTATTCCTTCGTTTGTGATGGGGAATGTAAACTCGTTGGCCAACAAGACAGATGAGCTGGCAGCCTTGGTGATGAACGTGAAGTTGTACAGAGAGTGCAGCTTACTGTGCCTCACGGAAACCTGGCTAACCAGCAACATTCCGGACCTCAACGTGGAGCTACCCGGCTTTACTACGGTGAGAGCGGACAGAGACCTTAAGCTAAGTGGCAAACGGAAAGGTGGGGGGCTTGCACTTTATGTCAACATTAGGTGGTGCAACCCAGGGCATGTGACTGTTAAAGAGACCATCTGTTGCCCAGACATTGAAGTGTTAGCCGTTAGCCTCCGTCCGTATTACATGCCTAGGGAATTCTCGCACGCCATTGTTGTTTGTGTTTACATCCCTCCACGAGCTACGGTCGAAGTCGTGTGCGACACCATCTACTCCGTTATCGCTGGGCTCCAAACTCAACATCCTGAAGCCTTCATTGCAATTTCGGGGGACTTTAATCATGTAACCCTGGACTCAACTCTGCCTGCTTTTCACCAGTTTGTGTCTTGCCCAACAAGAAAGAACAGGACAATTGACCTAATGTATGCTAACGTGAGGGATGCATACAAAGCCACACCACTTCCTCCCTTAGGGAAATCAGATCACAATTTGGTTTTCCTACAACCCAAATACACACCAAAAGTGCGCAGGCAACCAACCACCACGCGCTCCTTCAGGAAATGGACTCCTGAGGCAGAGGATGCCCTCAGGGACTGCTTTGAGTCAACTGACTGGAGTGTGCTGCAGGACTCTTTTGGAGAGGACATTGATGGGGTCACACACTGCACTACTGACTACCTGAACTTCTGTATGGACATTGTCGCTCCCACTAAAACAGTGCGCTGCTTCCCTAACAACAAGCCCTGGATTACCTCTAATGTTAAACATCTCCTCAACATGAAAAAGAGGGCATTCAAAGAGGGGGACCAGGCAGAGCGGAAGCGCGTACAGGGAGAGCTGAAGACCATGCTGAGAGAGGCAAAGGACTCATACAGAAGGAAGGTGGAGCAGAAGCTGCAGGAAAACAACATGAGAGAGGTGTGGGATGGAATGAAAACCATCACAGGCTGCAAGAAGAGCAGCAGCACTGTTGAGGGGGATGTGGTGAGGGCAAACCAGTTTAACCACTTCTACAACAGGTTTGACAACACAGATCCAGGTGTTAATGACTGTCTAACACCTATTCCTGCATCCCCCCCATCAGCTGCTAACTGCTCTCTGCATGCCACAACCACCCCACCCCTCCCCCCTGCTCTGACCACAGCCAGTGTGGCCCCACTCCCTCCAGCTACCAGCCCTCTGCCACTCTACACAGCTGCACCCCTCCCCCAGGCGACCACACAGAGCCCCCCCCTCCCCCACCATCACGGCGGATCAGGTCACAGGAGAGCTGAGGAGACTGCGCCCCAGGAAAGCAGCCGGCCCCGATGGAGTCTGTCCAAGACTCCTCAAGGCATGCGCTGTGGAACTGGGTGAGCCTCTGCAGCATCTCTTCAACCTGAGCCTCCAACTAGGGAAGGTGCCTACTCTGTGGAAAACTTCCTGCCTCATCCCCATCCCGAAGAAGCCGCACCCCAGTGAGCTGAATGACTTCAGGCCAGTCGCTCTTACATCACACATATCTAAGACCATGGAACGACTGCTGCTTCACAACCTCAGACCTCAGGTACGCCATGCACTTGACCCGCTGCAGTTTGCCTACCAGGAGAAGGTGGGCGTGGAAGATGCCATCGTCTACCTAATGCACAGGGCACACTCTTATCTGGACAAGGGGAAAGGTGCTGTGAGAATCATGTTCTTTGATTTCTCCAGTGCCTTCAACACCATCCAGCCCCTCCGACTGAGTGACAAGCTCGTGCAGATGGGTGTGAACGCCCACCTGGTATCCTGGATCACTGACTACCTGACGGAGAGACCACAGTTTGTCAGGCTGAAAGATTGCGTATCTGAGACTGTGTTGTGCAGCACCGGCGCTCCACAGGGGACTGTGCTCTCACCTGTCCTGTTTACCCTGTACACATCAGACTTCACCTACAACACGGAGTCGTGCCACATCCAGAAGTTCTCTGATGACTCTGCTGTTGTGGGTTGTATCAGGGATGGACAGGAGGGTGAGTACAGGAGCCTGGTGGACAACTTTGTGCAGTGGTGTAGGAATAACCACCTGCAGCTGAACGCCACCAAGACCAAGGAGATGGTTTAGGAGGTCTCAGCCTCCTCTGCTACCAGTCTCCATCGGGGGTGTCAGTGTGGAGGTGGTCAAAACCTACAAGTACTTAGGAGTTCATCTGGACAGTAAACTGGACTGGTCAGCCAACATAGATGCCATCTATAAGAAGGGTCAGAGCCGGCTCTACTTCCTGAGGAGGCTGAGGTCTTTCAATGTCTGCAACAAACTCCTGCGCATGTTTTACCAGTCTGTTGTTGCCAGTGTCCTTTTTTATGCTGTGGTGTGCTGGGGAGGCAGCATGAAGAAGAGGGATGCAGGGCGACTAGACAGGCTGGTGAGAAGGGCAGGAGCTGTTGTTGGCATGGAACTGGACTGCCTAACATCAGTGGCGGAGAAAAGGACATTGAGTAGGCTGCTGACCATCTTGGACAATGACCACCACCCACTTCACAGTACTATTAACGGACAGAGGAGCATTTTCAGTGGCAGACTCCTGTCACTGTCATGCTCATCGGACAGGCTGAGAAAGTCCTTTGTCCCCAGGGCCATCCAGCTTTTTAATGCCACACAGAAGGGGAGGGGGAGGGAGATGGACTTCTCTGCATGAGTCTTCCTCAGTCTCCCCTCCTCTTCTCAGCTCTTAATTTTTCCATCCCACTGTCCATCTTTTTATCTTTTTACTCTTTTACTGGCTATACTAGCCCATTGCACAGTCTTTACTATTTATATCACTTTGCACTATCCTCACACACACAAGCACAAGTACTCTATCTTTGCACTATCCACACAAGCACATGAACACTATCTCTCTGCACTCTTTGCACTACTTTCCTTGTGGACATCAACACTGACACAATCAATGCACACTGTAATATCTGTATAATATCTGTATACACCCCACTCCCTGTGAACATGTTTTTCCCTATGTGTATTGTTTTTCTACTGTGATTTGTGTATGTATGTTTGTGAGTTAAGTTAAGTGTATAAGCTACTGGATGACCTAAATTTCCTTCGGGATTAATAAAGTATCCATCTATCTATCTATCTATCTTTTTCTGTCATGTTATCGCTCCTCTGTCATGGTATTAAGCAGAGCAGGGCCAGCATTAACTGCTCACACCCTGGCAAAAATTGTCTTCACAAATCTTTTGTGCTGTTCAGATCTCATAAACGTTTGCTGCACTGCCCAAATCTACTGAGAATTTCGAATTCTTCATTGTTGTGTGGAAAATAAAAATTAGATGCAAAGGAGAGCCAAACTGACCCGTTGTGTAGTGACAGTCCATGCTCTAAGAGTTTTCTCCTTCATCATAAAAACTCATTGGTAAAGATTGTCATGATTTGGGAGCTTTGGGCCTCTAGAGACTGCCAACAGAAAGACTCTTTGTCTTTTGTTTATACATGTGCTCGTGTTTACCTCCTGTCTCTGTTTTCCCTCCATTGTTTTCACCTGCCTTTTGATTGGTCACATGACCAATTAACTCGGGTATTTACGTATACCTTGTTGTTTTTTGTGCTCATGGCTGTGTCTGTGGCGTTTTGTTTTCTGGTTGAATTTTAGTGTCGCGTTTCCTTGTCTCCAGCTGGCTAGCCTCCAGCCGCAGTCATTGTGTTTTTTGTAATTTTTTGTGTGAAATTCCTAGCCTCTTATTTTGTGAAGCCTTTTGCCCTCTGTTTTGATGCTATTCTTCTACAATCTTCCTGTTGGTACATATCTGTTGGTTAAGCTACATATCAGCACTCTATATGATGATATTCATGATGAAAATTAAAATAATCAGGACATTCAATAGGTGTGTGAGGTAGGGTGTTGAGCGGTAGAGGCAGTTACCAGGAGAAGGTGCTCAATATTCCAAAAAAGGGTGCAGATTTATTTGAGACTGCCGGCAGGTGAATAGACAAGAAAAAGTTTACATTTAACAGAAATAACTTTTCCAAAACAAAAAACTAAAAAACTATTACTACTGTCTGGCAATAACAGATTAATTACAATTGTAGAGACACCCTCACACCTCAGAGGCCCAAGCTAGACTGCCCTACCATTACCTGGATAAAGGTAATATTCCCATAACTCCACCTCCCAGGAGTATGGGAATCAATTATCTAAACAGAAATACATTTTAGCTATTAAACAGGTATAATGCATACAATAGTTCATATTTGTCATCCCCACATGCACAAATATACTAATTAGGCTTCTGACAGCCAGATATAATAACATTATTCCCTATGGACGAAAACACCCCTGTCTCAGGTGGAACAGTCAGGGATGGATTACCTGAGGGGCCTACCGGGCCCAGGCCCAGGGGCCCATGAGCTCAGGGGGGCCCTAAGCCAGAGCCTCTGCGTGAAGTCGCTGTTATGCAGTGATGGGCAAGCTACTTGATATGTGTAGTGAGCTAAGCTACAAGCTACTCTACAATAAATTCAGCTTCACTACACAGAAGCTACCACTCATAAAAATGTAGCAAGCTAAGTTACAAAAACCTGTCAAAAGTAGCTTGATACATTAGTAGCTACTTTCAGTTAAACAAACTCCATGCCAAGTCAATGCAATTTTAGTGATCAACACAACTGTCAGTCAGATAAAGGCTAAAATATGTTTAGATTTATGTATTGAACAATAGCCCAATACACAAAAAACAAATGCATGAGTTTACAAATTAACATCACATGAGTTTACAAATTAAACTTTGCTAAGAAGTGTCTCCGACCTCTGTTTAGGAAAACAATCGTGACTACCACTACCATCATACAGCCTTATGTGTGTGTGTGTGTGTGTGTCCATGTTGCCAACTCCTCTGTGAGGAAACTAGCTCTCCCAAAAATCGCCAGAAGTCGTTAGATGACGCATGACGCACAATATGCAATTCTGAGAGGTAACATTTGTGCGCGAATACAAAGTTCTGATATTTTGCCCGCAAATACAAAGTTTTAATATTTTGCTGTTATCTAGTCAGACTGGCCGCGAAGTGTGAGTGGAGATGAGACGATGACAGCCCTCGCTGTACTCAGCTCTCGTGAGATCGGCTGTAACGTGAACTGCAGAAAGGGATATGTGAGATGCTTTTTCAGTGCTTTGTCAACACAATAATCCACCAAATGACAAAAAACATCAGAAATGTCCAGGAGAAATTAGCTTTCGAGGACGCTACTGCGCTACTTGATCAATAAAAGAGCTTAGCTACTGAAAAGTTACTTGGTTTTGTAAATAGCGACGTTACAGTCAAGCTACTGGCAAATGTAGTTAAGCTAGTAGCGTCGCTACAAGTAGCGACGCTACTGCCCATCACTGCTGTTATGTTTCTCTTATTTGTGATTGAAAGAGGTGTATTTTGTGAATTTGCTGTTGGCTTTAATTGAGTGTACATGAGCTGTCTTAGAAAATGTGTATGTGTCAATTTAAGTAATCTTTAGCAAGTACGCAAAGGGAGGGGGGGGGGGGGGGGGGCTGTAACATGTCCAGGCCCAGGGGCCCATGGTTTCTTTATCCGTCCATGGGAACAGTCCAATGTTTGGCGCTCCTGCGGGAATAAGGAAGTCCTGTTACATGCACTCGGCTTTGGCCAGTGCCGGTTATGCGGGTAAGCTTCTGCGATTTAAATTACTCTCTATTTATATTATTTATATTTTTGTTTCAAACTGTGTAAATTTTAAAAGAAAATGGTTCAAGGTTTCTGGGGGTGTAATTTCTATGTCTCTCCGACAAAAACTGGCTGAGCTTTAAAAGCAATTCCCTATAAAAACCACCATATCCCTGCACAGGGAGCGTGGACTTCAATGGGTTAAGCTACATATCAGCACTCTATATGATGATATTCATGATGAAAATTAAAATAATCAGGACATTCAATAGGTGTGTGAGGTAGGGTGTTGAGCGGTAGAGGCAGTTACCAGGAGAAGGTGCTCAATATTCCAAAAAAGGGTGCAGATTTATTTGAGACTGCCGGCAGGTGAATAGACAAGAAAAAGTTTACATTTAACAGAAATAACTTTTCCAAAACAAAAAACTAAAAAACTATTACTACTGTCTGGCAATAACAGATTAATTACAATTGTAGAGACACCCTCACACCTCAGAGGCCCAAGCTAGACTGCCCTACCATTACCTGGATAAAGGTAATATTCCCATAACTCCACCTCCCAGGAGTATGGGAATCAATTATCTAAACAGAAATACATTTTAGCTATTAAACAGGTATAATGCATACAATAGTTCATATTTGTCATCCCCACATGCACAAATATACTAATTAGGCTTCTGACAGCCAGATATAATAACATTATTCCCTATGGACGAAAACACCCCTGTCTCAGGTGGAACAGTCAGGGATGGATTACCTGAGGGGCCTACCGGGCCCAGGCCCAGGGGCCCATGAGCTCAGGGGGGCCCTAAGCCAGAGCCTCTGCGTGAAGTCGCTGTTATGCAGTGATGGGCAAGCTACTTGATATGTGTAGTGAGCTAAGCTACAAGCTACTCTACAATAAATTCAGCTTCACTACACAGAAGCTACCACTCATAAAAATGTAGCAAGCTAAGTTACAAAAACCTGTCAAAAGTAGCTTGATACATTAGTAGCTACTTTCAGTTAAACAAACTGCATGCCAAGTCAATGCAATTTTAGTGATCAACACAACTGTCAGTCAGATAAAGGCTAAAATATGTTTAGATTTATGTATTGAACAATAGCCCAATACACAAAAAACAAATGCATGAGTTTACAAATTAACATCACATGAGTTTACAAATTAAACTTTGCTAAGAAGTGTCTCCGACCTCTGTTTAGGAAAACAATCGTGACTACCACTACCATCATACAGCCTTATGTGTGTGTGTGTGTGTGTCCATGTTGCCAACTCCTCTGTGAGGAAACTAGCTCTCCCAAAAATCGCCAGAAGTCGTTAGATGACGCATGACGCACAATATGCAATTCTGAGAGGTAACATTTGTGCGCGAATACAAAGTTCTGATATTTTGCCCGCAAATACAAAGTTTTAATATTTTGCTGTTATCTAGTCAGACTGGCCGCGAAGTGTGAGTGGAGATGAGACGATGACAGCCCTCGCTGTACTCAGCTCTCGTGAGATCGGTTGTAACGTGAACTGCAGAAAGGGATATGTGAGATGCTTTTTCAGTGCTTTGTCAACACAATAATCCACCAAATGACAAAAAACATCAGAAATGTCCAGGAGAAATTAGCTTTCGAGGACGCTACTGCGCTACTTGATCAATAAAAGAGCTTAGCTACTGAAAAGTTACTTGGTTTTGTAAATAGCGACGTTACAGTCAAGCTACTGGCAAATGTAGTTAAGCTAGTAGCGTCGCTACAAGTAGCGACGCTACTGCCCATCACTGCTGTTATGTTTCTCTTATTTGTGATTGAAAGAGGTGTATTTTGTGAATTTGCTGTTGGCTTTAATTGAGTGTACATGAGCTGTCTTAGAAAATGTGTATGTGTCAATTTAAGTAATCTTTAGCAAGTACGCAAAGGGAGGGGGGGGGGGGGGGAACTGTAACATGTCCAGGCCCAGGGGCCCATGGTTTCTTTATCCGTCCATGGGAACAGTCCAATGTTTGGCGCTCCTGCGGGAATAAGGAAGTCCTGTTACATGCACTCGGCTTTGGCCAGTGCCGGTTATGCGGGTAAGCTTCTGCGATTTAAATTACTCTCTATTTATATTATTTATATTTTTGTTTCAAACTGTGTAAATTTGAAAAGAAAAGGGTTCAAGGTTTCTGGGGGTGTAATTTCTATGTCTCTCCGACAAAAACTGGCTGAGCTTTAAAAGCAATTCCCTATAAAAACCACCATATCCCTGCACAGGGAGCGTGGACTTCAATGGGTTAAGCTACATATCAGCACTCTATATGATGATATTCATGATGAAAATTAAAATAATCAGGACATTCAATAGGTGTGTGAGGTAGGGTGTTGAGCGGTAGAGGCAGTTACCAGGAGAAGGTGCTCAATATTCCAAAAAAGGGTGCAGATTTATTTGAGACTGCCGGCAGGTGAATAGACAAGAAAAAGTTTACATTTAACAGAAATAACTTTTCCAAAACAAAAAACTAAAAAACTATTAATACTGTCTGGCAATAACAGATTAATTACAATTGTAGAGACACCCTCACACCTCAGAGGCCCAAGCTAGACTGCCCTACCATTACCTGGATAAAGGTAATATTCCCATAACTCCACCTCCCAGGAGTATGGGAATCAATTATCTAAACAGAAATACATTTTAGCTATTAAACAGGTATAATGCATACAATAGTTCATATTTGTCATCCCCACATGCACAAATATACTAATTAGGCTTCTGACAGCCAGATATAATAACATTATTCCCTATGGACGAAAACACCCCTGTCTCAGGTGGAACAGTCAGGGATGGATTACCTGAGGGGCCTACCGGGCCCAGGCCCAGGGGCCCATGAGCTCAGGGGGGCCCTAAGCCAGAGCCTCTGCGTGAAGTCGCTGTTATGCAGTGATGGGCAAGCTACTTGATATGTGTAGTGAGCTAAGCTACAAGCTACTCTACAATAAATTCAGCTTCACTACACAGAAGCTACCACTCATAAAAATGTAGCAAGCTAAGTTACAAAAACCTGTCAAAAGTAGCTTGATACATTAGTAGCTACTTTCAGTTAAACAAACTGCATGCCAAGTCAATGCAATTTTAGTGATCAACACAACTGTCAGTCAGATAAAGGCTAAAATATGTTTAGATTTATGTATTGAACAATAGCCCAATACACAAAAAACAAATGCATGAGTTTACAAATTAACATCACATGAGTTTACAAATTAAACTTTGCTAAGAAGTGTCTCCGACCTCTGTTTAGGAAAACAATCGTGACTACCACTACCATCATACAGCCTTATGTGTGTGTGTGTGTGTGTCCATGTTGCCAACTCCTCTGTGAGGAAACTAGCTCTCCCAAAAATCGCCAGAAGTCGTTAGATGACGCATGACGCACAATATGCAATTCTGAGAGAGGTAACATTTGTGCGCGAATACAAAGTTCTGATATTTTGCCCGCAAATACAAAGTTTTAATATTTTGCTGTTATCTAGTCAGACTGGCCGCGAAGTGTGAGTGGAGATGAGACGATGACAGCCCTCGCTGTACTCAGCTCTCGTGAGATCGGTTGTAACGTGAACTGCAGAAAGGGATATGTGAGATGCTTTTTCAGTGCTTTGTCAACACAATAATCCACCAAATGACAAAAAACATCAGAAATGTCCAGGAGAAATTAGCTTTCGAGGACGCTACTGCGCTACTTGATCAATAAAAGAGCTTAGCTACTGAAAAGTTACTTGGTTTTGTAAATAGCGACGTTACAGTCAAGCTACTGGCAAATGTAGTTAAGCTAGTAGCGTCGCTACAAGTAGCGACGCTACTGCCCATCACTGCTGTTATGTTTCTCTTATTTGTGATTGAAAGAGGTGTATTTTGTGAATTTGCTGTTGGCTTTAATTGAGTGTACATGAGCTGTCTTAGAAAATGTGTATGTGTCAATTTAAGTAATCTTTAGCAAGTACGCAAAGGGAGGGGGGGGGGGGGGGGGGAACTGTAACATGTCCAGGCCCAGGGGCCCATGGTTTCTTTATCCGTCCATGGGAACAGTCCAATGTTTGGCGCTCCTGCGGGAATAAGGAAGTCCTGTTACATGCACTCGGCTTTGGCCAGTGCCGGTTATGCGGGTAAGCTTCTGCGATTTAAATTACTCTCTATATCCATGAGTGATTCGGATCACTGGCTCACAGCACGGCGCCATGCTGTTTCACCCGCGATGGCGTTTCACTCTGGTCATACAGTCCACCACTGTATAAAATCCACTGCACCCTGATTTACACCAACTAGACCCAGCAGCTGTTCATTCAGAAACAATTTCCCCAACGTCTTTCTGCGCTATTGAAAGTGAGGGTGCAGATTTCGCCCCGTCACAAGGTGTCAAACTATACGATACATTTGATGCATAAAAATATCCTAACTTGAACTTGATCAGTGTGTCTTTTACAGGGGCGGAGATCCCATCTTGTTGTAGGGGGGGACGATACATGGTAAAATTTCAGACAGTAATTCCTGGGGGGGACACACAAAAATTGCTGTCTGGCCCTATCGCCCTCTCTCTATGCTGTCCTTGTACGGCGTTTGCTACCTTGCAGGACTAGACAGCTAGATAACACTTTTCTTTGCAGAATAAAGATGATGAATTTCAAGTGAATCCACAAGACTTGTTTTGCTTGAGTTTACTGAAGTTATCAGCATGCAATTATTCATACAGGACGTTTGATTTTGTAAAACTGTCTGGAACAGACAGAAATAAAGAGACACATAGGGCCTACATTTCCCGTCAAATAATGTGGCATAAAGGTAGCACGATACCACGAGAGCTAGCACAATTTAGCTGCTAAATACCGAATTCTCTTATAACATTTACAAACAGAAATTCGACGTCATTTTTAAATTATCTAAACGCCATTGTTAACAGGTAGGCTTATACCTTCTGCCTACCTGCACAGCGGAATAATAATATAAAGGAATGAACGGACGTGGCACTCTTCAGCCATTAACCTCGTGGCACTGTTTAATGTAGAACTTACTGTAATGTTTTGCCCTCTGGCATACATAAACTTAACTTATATACTTTAGTATAAACTCAGGCTGACGACCGACTTCACTCCGTGCTGGTTTATTCACCGGGGTTTTTTCAACTGCCGTCAATACGTCATTTCTGAACGTACACCTTGGGCTACGGTGTGCACCGTGTGACAAACAGTCACAACAGATATTACACTTACAACATGCAGCTCTCCGTGAGAGTCAGGTAACTAGTGATGAGAGAGGGTGAACATCCCTCTTTATAAGATCATCAGGCACACGTGACTGATGCCATATGAGGCGCAACAGCGCCTCCTCCTGGACAAATATAATTACATACATACATACATTCATACACTTATCCACTCTCAACAGCCATTAAAAGTACTTACTCCATTCTTCTCCATTCTATTCCATCAAGGCTATATCCACACGCTTGAGTTTAGTGCTTATTTATTTATTCAATGCCATTTGCA
The DNA here is from genome assembly GCF_900700415.2 of Clupea harengus. Lineage (NCBI taxonomy): Eukaryota > Metazoa > Chordata > Actinopteri > Clupeiformes > Clupeidae > Clupea > Clupea harengus. The sequence continues at coordinate 15,449 of NW_024879608.1, read as the reverse complement.
GCGTTTGTGTAGTGCTTTTATTTATGTTAGGACTTTACGATGCCACGTAGAATCATGACTTTAAATGTGAAACGTAATTGTTTATGATACAAATAGTCTTGTATTTATTATTATCATAATTATTTAAATCCGAGGATGTCGTAGAATTGATGTGAACGCAATCACCAACAATTTCTCACAAATTCAGCCCTTAAGAACATGGGTGCACTCCAATCTGGCCGATTTAGGACTGCTAAGTAGCGTTCTTAAATTCTGGTCAAAGTTAAGAACGAATACCAGATGAGAAAACTTTTATGAATGCCAGAATTGTCCCGGGAACTTTGTAACATGTTACATATCGTGTAGCATAGCGGCAGTGACAGGGGAGAGAGGAGGAAAAAGAGGAGTGTGTGTGTGCCTTCCAAAAGCAGCCTCTTTTTAATCAGCATGCTGGTTAAGCCACTAGCCAGTACCGTAACGGAAACACGTGAGCCCCCCCCCCCCCCCCCCCCCCCCCCCGCAGAATAACCCTGAGAGCCCCCCCATAGAGGCAAGATATCAAAACTCAAAAATACTTGTTATTTTTGGAAGTTTGGCATTAAATTCAGCAAATTTCTGTTTTGAATGCCGCTTTTGGGCACCGCTTTTGAATTTGCGTTTCATTTTCTCCTCAGGAAAAATCAGTGCTAACGTTACTCAGTGAATCAGTGCTACCTATTTGCCGTGGGTGCGCCGGTCTGTGACCTTCTGACCTATGTCGTCACGTCACTAACCTAGCTAACAAATTAAATATATTTTTCTTTATTTTCATATCAACTCTGGAAACACAGACAAGACTTTTTTTTAGGGAGGGGGGGGGGGGGGGGGGGGGCTGCGGGGGTAATCTCTACGGGTCTGCCACTAGCTAATGATTGTAAAACAACCTGGCACTAGCTAATGATTGTTTGGACAAAGCAGGAGAAATGTCACTTTTCATGTTACAATGAAAAGGCTTTTACTTGTAGAGGATTTACTAGTGAGGCTGCTTTACTCACAATTTGACCGTGTACTGGGCTGATTGACTGAAACACGGAGCTGCCCTGTTCGTTGGAAACAGCATGTGAACCAAACCACTTTGAGGAATAGGGGATCATGATTTTTCAACACTTAAAAACACATTGTTTAAATTTAGCACCGCTTGTGTTGTGGTGCTTTTAATATTAGTATATTGTATACAATTATTTATTTGTGTTAACAATGATTGTTGGGGTGGACAACTTTATGGTAGGGGGGGGCCACGTCCCCCCTGTCCCCCCCGGAATCTCTGCCTGTGTGTCTATATATAGAACATCGGTCGGGTTAAAAATATAAACTTTCTGCCCATTGATAAGACTGTACCAAAACCATCACCATACATACTAAAATACAAAATACAAAATACATGTAATACGTCGAGGTTTTCAACATACAATATCTTTTCTAATGTGAAAGTTTATTAATTGTGAGGGGCATTTTGCACAGTAAACTTACCCGTAGACAAGCTATTTGGGTATGGCAACACTAAAGTAATATTATAGTTATGCTACATTTTCAACTCTGTTACACCAGCACTGACATGCTCATTTGTCTGTTTCCAGTGCAGGGTCACATAAAGGCTACATAGCATCATGCATTTGTGCATTGCTTCAATGTTTTTTTTTTTTTTTTAAAGCAACACTAATCTGTGCTAAAATAGATGATATTGCAACACATTATCTATGCATTTTGCAACGCTTGTTTGTGTTTTGGTAACACTGTAGCCTACGTGAAGCCTGCTACATAACTATGTCATAATCTTGTCATGGCATACTATCATGTGCTGTTATAACAATCAATTACTGCCAAATTAATCCTCCTACTGTGTTTGAGATCAAATTGATACTTTTTATGTTAAAAATAGGCAAAAGTGCTTTTTCATCCTGAAAATTCCACTAATTGTCTCATTTCAGGGGCATGTTTAAAGCCCCATCATGCAAATGATTCATTATTTTGAAGCTGCTATTTTAAGATAAAACTGCTACATAAGGTTCCATCCCCTTAGGAGGACCTTTCCGACCGGTGGGGAAATGTTTTCTTGTTGTCAATATGCCTTTAAAGCTCAGCGAGTCTTTGTCCTAGAGACATAAAAAGAACACCCACAGAAACCTTGAACCCTTTACTTTTCAAATATATACAGTTCAAAATTTAAATATAAATACCGTAAATCCTCAAGTTGTGGCCGGGGTCTTTTATTTACTTAGGCTGCACAGCACACAGGCCTTTATTTGGGGCAGGCTTGTATTAGGGGCAGGCCTTTATTTCTTACTTATTATACGGCTCTTCAGAATGTTCCAAAAAGTTCTGTTGATTTGAATGGGCCACCCCAACGTTCGCAGGTCTGTAATTTCTTGATATTCACCACTGCGAAAAGTTAATGACCGCTGTCATTGGCAACGGGTTTTGTGCTTCTAATTCACATCTTTCATATAATTCCACAAGTAGTCCGGTCATTTAACGTAACGGAAAGTCATTGTAACTTGAAGTCAGCAAGTAATGGGTTGCTACGCAACACCTGAAACTTTAAAGTTCTATTAGCCTGAAGAACAATTTTTTTGAGCGGAAATCCCGAAACGGCAACAAAATCATTAAAAAGAGGTGTTTTGGAGGAATGTCTTCTATCGTTTTGGCAAGTAACTGTATAATAACAAATTCGCCTAGTAGGCTTATGTGAGAAAATGTCTTTTTTTATTGCAAACAGCCCATAAAAATAGCCAACAACATTGAACATGAGGAGAACATGTATTTATGAAATGTATTAAATGAAATTGTGATGTACGCTGATGGACTGATGGACTGATGCTGGTAGGCTACTGTAAAATAGGCTACCTTATTTTACCCCCGGCCTGTATTCGGGGCCCGGCCTTTATTTGTCCGTATCGACCACGCCCCCGGCTACTATCTGAAGCCCGGCCTCTAATTGAATCCCGGTCTTTATTTGAGGATTTATGGTAAGCACTTTTGAAAGGAGAATAGAACTGATCTCTTGCAAATTACTAACCCAGTATGCCACCCAGCTGCTGGTGCAAACCTTGGTGAGTTCCCGCCTTGACTACTGCAACGCCCTCCTAACGGGCCTGCCGGCTTGCGTGGTGAAACCACTACAGATGATCCAGAACGCGGTGGCGCGTCTGGTGTTCAACCAACCGAAAAGGGCACACGTCACCCCGCTACTCATTGAGCTCCACTGGCTGCCGGTAGCTGCTCGCATTAAGTTCAAGTCACTTATGCTTGCCTACAGAGTGCTTGCTGGTTCTGCTCCCACCTACCTAAATGCTCTTGTAAGGGCAAATGATACACCCAGGACGCTGCGCTCGTCTAGTAAGCGTCGTTTGGCACTGCCGTCTGTGCAAGCACGGCAATCCAGACTATTCTCATTTGTAGTTCCACGTTGGTGGAACGAACTGCCTAGTACTACCAGAGCAGGGGCGTCCTTCTCTACCTTCAAGAAGCTTTTGAAGACCCAACTCTTCAGAGAGCACCTCCCTTCCTAACTGGCACCTAACTAGCGCTTAACTTGCACTTCAGCAGTTACATTCCTGCACTTCTTTTTCCTTTCTAGGTCGTTTTTTTTCTAATTCTCATGTAAAGTAGTATTTATTGTTACACCATGTTTTTTATTGCTCTTAGCTTGACTGTTCTCTCCCTTGTACGTCACTTTGGACAAAAGCGTCTGCTAAATGACTAAATGTAAATGTTCAGTCTCTGAGTGAGGTTTCAGCTCCTAACAGCCCACCCATTAGCAAATTACAGCTATTCATATGATAAGGGAATGGTAATTCAGTGATGGTTATTGGGTCATGATGTGGCAAGAAAACCACAAAGACATCCCAGGGCCATTACGTAATGGCCACTTTCTTTGACCGAGGTGTCCCAGAGTTTACACCTAACTCATCAATATGCATTTTGTAGAGACACTAGTTTCCAGAGGGACAGGTCACTCTGAAATTATACATATGTGGTAGTGAAACCACACACACTTTTCTAAATGCTAAACTCACATATGTATAGCTAACTCCTATAAGGTTCAGAGTTCAAAAGTCTCGGTCCGAAATCTTTACAATGTTTTTTAGTACAAATTCTGAGCACCTCTGAATGAAGGGTTTTGTAAGGGTGTGTTTACACTTGATTTACATAAAATAAAATTAATTTACATAAAATTGTATTTTACTACATTCCTTTTACTCTCATGTTATTATTGCAGAGGTCTTCTAGAATATAATCATATATGCCATGTGATGGCCCAGCCGGTGAGCAGTGCCCCACATGGCTGAGTACAGCCAAACAAAGGCAATTAAGAGGCGTGGTGTTGGATGGGCGGTACTACCCCAGAGGATTCTCATAGGGAACTCCTCCCCACCCAGGTGTCTCTGGTTGTCCCTCCCAGGTGCACTGAATCAATCAGGCAATCAGGAGCCTTTTTAACCTCAACCAGAGGATACGGAAGCCAGACTGTCTTGAGCTACTGAGGAGTGAGAACCAGACGCCTTCCAAGACAGTCTCAGGGTAAGAGGCCCGCGGCCTGCCTTTTATATTACTGAAGACGAATAATCGCTGTCTATCTCTCTCTTGCCTCAGGAAGAGCCCGACGGAGCCCCTGACGCCAACGTTCTATTCACCGCAACTCCTGTGTCTGACTGTTCTTTTCCAGTTTGTGAACCCACTGTTTGCCCTTGCAAGGCCAGGCTCCCACAGCCACTTGTGCATCAATATTTTTAGTTAGGGGAAATATACAAAAACATCAAGGCATGTGAGGCTTCCTAAAAAAGTCAAACAGGCCTGTGCCTCCTAAGGCTAACACAGACATAGGCTACCGGGGCGTTTTCAGTTTTAGTTGTAACTTACTCTGCAGCTTCAGAAGGCAGGTTGTTATAACTAAAATGTCGACACTCCATAGTAAGTATTCAATGTTTTTGGAGGTCAAATGTTTTCTACTGGATTTCTGTTGGGTACGTAGGCTATAGATCATCACATTGTGTTTCCTCCAAATATGAATCCCTATTGGTTAGTTTGAATCCTCAGGTTAGTTTGGGATGTTAGCCTATTGTGAATCTCCAACAAGTATTCCTATTCCTTCATAGTAATTGAAATGACTCACTAATCTAATCAGTCAATTGGTTATTCACATTGGTTTCTTTTGAGGTCATGGACATAGGCTACTGTTTGTGTTACATGGGATGGGATGGAGCATGTGATGACTGATGGAGATAATTTGCAAACACTGTTAATTACTTAAGAATGTATGAATCATGTGCTTATGAAATGGCTTTTCTGTGTGGTAACTTAGAATATTAGGTGCCACTTAGTCTGCATATGTACAAGAGCATGTTTAGACCAGAGGTGATAAGAAGGGTCGAACTGTGCTTCTTCCGACCTTGCAAAACGTCCATCCTTGCCTCGGACGTCAGAAATCCACCACGTGGTTATCCGTGCTGAACGCTAAACTTCTGTCTATATAAACCTTGTGCGATGTGTTTGTCATTGCTTCACTTTCAGCCTTGTGCTGGGGGTGAGCCCGATTGCAATTGTTGTTTGTCTAATAAATATTTGTAACCTACTGGACTAAATAGGTCTTGGCTCTAAATGCGACTACGCCACCTGGTGACTTTCACACCAAGATATAGTGTTAGGTATAATGTTTACCTTTTGATAGAGACAAGTGGGTTCTCACTCGGGTATGCTCCAGTAAGGACAGAGACGAGGTATTCAAAATAGAAGAATGACAATATTTATTAATACACGGCTAGATTTCCTGGAAAGATGGTGAGAGAATTGGTAATAGCTGCCACCAGGATAGTAAGGGGCATAGGGAGCAGCTGTTGCAGGGGGTTACCTGTCCTGGAAAAGGGAGTGTGCCGACACGCCACCCGTGCTCTTGATTCTTATGCCTACTCACACGTTCACACACACACACACAACTGCACACAACACCCGTAGGCACCGCAAACAGGTATCACAGCAATGGACACGCACGTTACCACTCAAGACAGCATGCAGTGCGCAAAGAAGAGGACTCAAAATCCGGCGACCTGCCCCGTAGACAGCTGCAACACTCTGGGGGGGGGGAAATAGGAGTTGGGGTTAAGCATAACTGGCTAAAACCCGGCAGAGTTCAAGCTTATGAAAAGGCTTACTGCAATTAGGGAACAACGCTGGGGCAGCCAATACCACACCTATCGCTCTAGCACCGCGGGGAGGAGAGGGGACGATAATAAAAGTAATATAAAAACAGCACGCTAAACCTAGCTCACACCTAGGTTTAGGCTAGGTCAAACCAACAAAGACAAACAAACCAAAAATTATAACAGGTAAAAGCTGAAATGAAACTAAATTTCTAACAAAACAAAACAGCAGTGGCAAATCTCCTGGAGAAAGAAATACAACGATCTAAATCTGTTATGTATATAATTGTGGTAGGGCTGACTTGCAGCGCGTTGGGCACACGCCCTCTTAGGGGTGGTGGCTATATACGCTGTTTCCGCCTGACTGAGTAAGGCCGGTCATTTGAATTGTTTGGCGCGTGTTGCCCGTGGTTGACTGTCGCTGGAAGAACACACTGCTACGTATTGAGACCTGCTGAGTGCAGACTGCGCGTTGCTTTTGTGCTGGCGCGTTGGCCGTCTTTTAAGTTGAGGTGCGTTGCTGTCGTTGCCCCGTAGCTTTCTCTCTCTCTCCCTCTCCGAGGTTTGTTTGCGGGAAGCCTGACGCTCCCTAAGGAAATACACACAGTGCAGTGTTGACCACTGTTTTCCCTTACGTTAATTTGTTTTGGATTTTTAGGCTGTGAGAGAGCCACCAGCATCTTGTTATTTCTTTTGGGTGTTTGTTTCCTTTTGTTTGGATGAATGTGTGTGTTATTATTAGTTAACTGCCACCTGGGTGCTACCAGCCGCTGTATGTAGGTTCAGTGTAACCTATGGACACTGCCTCTGACCTCTTGTTGCATGATGTTCTAGATCCCCAAACACAATTGTGTGGAGTGTCTTTAAGCATTTTATCACCTTGTTCTGGATCCTGTGTGGGCCTACGTGTGTAGAGTGACTTGTGATTTGCAGTGTTATAATCCAGATCGTATTGATATTGGGTGATATTGGGTGATTGTCAGACTGGTGTTTACTAGCCTGTATATCGTAGTGGGGAACTACTTTGTTGGCAGTGTATGAACGTGTGTGTGTGTGTGAACTACTGTCTTGTTATATCATTCAATACCTTTGACCAGATATTTTTTTAAATAAATCATACTGTCTATTGCTACATTTCTGCCTCTGTATAATCATTTATTTGATTAGCCTGTGTCCTGTTGATTATATGATAAGTGGCAGTCAGGGTTTGTCACATAATCATACATATTAGACATGTATTTATGACAGATCAAGACATTACATTGTCTCACGTTACCTTCATGCAGCACTGACAGAACAAACACTGACAATTGGCTCTGTGGCGTCTCACAACCAAAACCTATAGGGCGTATTCACGTGACGTCAGCATCTCGCGTGGCGCCATCTTGGGGTCCACTTAGTAAATGTCAGAAGAAGTTGACCTAGCGTGTATGCTGTCTGATTATGCGAGAGGCCTGCAACCTTATGTCCTTCTGCGTTACCAAAGAAAGATTTCAGCGGTTGGAATCGATCCTTTTTTGATTCAAGATGAGCAGTTAGACGCGGATCGCCTGCCGCCAGTGGAGGCAATGGATCTTGCGTCGTACTTAGTACTGGAGACAATTTTTTACACACAGGAAAGTTTCAAGGCGTACAAAAGTCTGCAGGCTTACAACTACGTCGTCTCTGGCTTTGTACAAAGCGTCAAGGGAAAACGGTTTGATGGGAAATACGTCGTGGTTGGGAAAGTTTTTGTATTTTACATTTGAGGTTAACCTGGAGATAATGTCGTTGTTTGTAATTCTTGTTACCATAGTAACCTTTACTGTCCTTCCCCCTGTTTACAGTGCAAGGCTAAATAAAGTCATACAGTGCTGCAGGTGCCCCCCTCCCCACATACCTTGGAGTACTGCGGTCAAGCCAGCCGACACTCGCGTGTCTTCGGTCAAATCAGCCGACACAGAAATTCTACTGCACCTATATACTGATATTTATGGTAAACGCATCCGAACCGCCCAGAACGGGAACGGGGATATTTCAAAGTACAATAAAAACAGTTTGTTCAATAATTCCAGAGTGAGACTGATATGGCTGTTTTCAGGACCTCTCTGACTACCCACACACTCAATATTAGACATTTTTACTGTATAAATTATGATATTTTTTAAAGTAAAGTCAAACATGTGCCCAATCAAATCGGTTCATTTCTGGATATTTCAAAGTACTATAAAAATACTTTTCCCAATAATTCCAGAGTGAGACTGATATGGCTGTGTTCAGGACCTCTCTGACTACCCACACAATTAATATTAGACATTTTGACTGTATAGATTAAGAGATTTTTCAAAGTAAAGTGCAACATTTCTACTGTGGAATACATCATTTCTGGATATTTGATTGGCTAAGTGTTTAGTACATAATCCTAGTATTGAAGGTAATGCTGGAGATAACCCTGCAGCTCTGCCGTATAGCGGACACACAGCGAGTGTTAACAACAGAGAATCGACAGACAGCTGATCTGCGGCCCAACCGCAGTCAGTGAACTTTACAGGTGTTTATTTTTTATCAAACTGAAGGCCGCGTTTGAAGATGGGTGTGGCCCAACAATGGCACCTGAATTACGAAGTTAAAATGAAGGGGTTGATCAGGACTTTACGCCCCTTAAACAATTTAGCATCATGGCCGTTTAGGTTTTTATAATTTTATTTTTCATTTTAATAACACAGTTGAGTGATGTTTTGTGTTTTTACATAAAGGTTTTAGGTTCCCATTTTATACAAAATTACATAAAAAAAAGTTTTACCTTGTTATAAAGAACAAAGCTTTTGACAACTACTCCGGTGTTTTATTTATAAAAAATATTTTTTTCCTCCATTGTTGGCGTTATGTATGTATTTTGTTATATATTACCTGTACTTACAAGTTTTGCAATAGTGAAATGGTGATAAATAATCAAGCTCGAGGGGAGCAAAGGAGCCACAGTTGGTGCCAATTCAAAAAATATTATAAAAATACAACACTACTAATTGAACAGAGCATAATTCATAGGAAAACAAATGTTATTTGTAGTGTAAAAGGGTACCCCAATCTAACCTAAGCATTATCCCTATAAAAGGATAAGATAATAAACAAAATGCTCAACATAATTAACAAATACAAAGAGAGTCTTTCACGCTGCAATCAATAAATTGAAATCAAGACATCGCTAAGGCAAGATTGATTTTTACATATGGGTGCGGCTGAAAGAGAGGGTAGGACAGTTAGAGATTCCAAGAAAAGGGACTAGTCATAGGAGTGGGAATAGAAGCATATCAGTCTCACTGTGGAATTATTGGGCAAAGTATTTTTATAGTACTTTGAGATATCCAGAAATGATGTATTCCACAGTAGAAATGTTGCACTTTACTTTGAAAAATCTCTTAATTTATACAGTCAAAATGTCTAATATTAATTGTGTGGGTAGTCAGAGAGGTCCTGAACACAGCCATATCAGTCTCACTCTGGAATTATTGGGAAAGGTATTTTTATAGTACTTTGAAATATCCAGAAATGATCTATTACACAGTAGAAATGTTGGACTTTACTTTGAAAAATCTCTTAATCTATACAGTCAAAATGTCTAATATTAATTGTGTGGGTAGTCAGAGAGGTCCTGAACACAGTCATATCAGTCTCACTCTGGAATTATTGGGAAAAGTATTTTTATAGTACTTTGAAATATCCAGAAATGGTCTATTACACAGTAGAAATGTTGGACTTTACTTTGAAAAATCTCTTAATCTATACAGTCAAAATGTCTAATATTAATTGTGTGGGTAGTCAGAGAGGTCCTGAACACAGCCATATCAGTCTCACTCTGGAATTATTGGGAAAAGTATTTTTATAGTACTTTGAAATATCCAGAAATGAACCGATTTGATTGGGCACATGTTTGACTTTACTTTGAAAAATCTCTTAATCTATACAGTAAAAATGTCTAATATTAATTGTGTTGGTAGTCAGAGAGGTCCTGAACACAGCCATATCAGTCTCACTCTGGAATTATTGAGCAAACAGTTTTTATTGTACTTTGAAATATCCAGAAATGATGTATTCCACAGTAGAAATGTTGCACTTTACTTTGAAAAATCTCTTAATCTATACAGTAAAAATGTCTAATATTAATTGTGTGGGTAGTCAGAGAGGTCCTGAACACAGTCATATCAGTCTCACTCTGGAATTATTGGGAAAAGTATTTTTATAGTACTTTGAAATATCCAGAAATGATCTATTACACAGTAGAAATGTTGGAATTTACTTTGAAAAATCTCTTAATCTATACAGTAAAAATGTCTAATATTAATTGTGTGGGTAGTCAGAGAGGTCCTGAACACAGCCATATCAGTCTCACTCTGGAATTATTGGGAAAAGTATTTTTATAGTACTTTGAAATATCCAGAAATGATCTATTACACAGTAGAAATGTTGGACTTTACTTTGAAAAATCTCTTAATCTATACAGTCAAAATGTCTAATATTAATTGTGTGGGTAGTCAGAGAGGTCCTGAACACAGTCATATCAGTCTCACTCTGGAATTATTGGGAAAAGTATTTTTATAGTACTTTGAAATATCCAGAAATGATCTATTACACAGTAGAAATGTTGGACTTTACTTTGAAAAATCTCTTAATCTATACAGTAAAAATGTCTAATATTAATTGTGTGGGTAGTCAGAGAGGTCCTGAACACAGCCATATCAGTCTCACTTTGGAATTATTGAGCAAACAGTTTTTATTGTACTTTGAAATATCCAGAAATGATGTATTCCACAGTAGAAATGTTGCACTTTACTTTGAAAAATCTCTTAATCTATACAGTCAAAATGTCTAATATTAATTGTGTGGGTAGTCAGAGAGGTCCTGAACACAGCCATATCAGTCTCACTCTGGAATTATTGGGAAAAGTATTTTTATAGTACTTTGAAATATCCAGAAATGAACCGATTTGATTGGGCACATGTTTGACTTTACTTTAAAAAATATCATAATTTATACAGTAAAAATGTCTAATATTGAGTGTGTGGGTAGTCAGAGAGGTCCTGAAAACAGCCATATCAGTCTCACTCTGGAATTATTGAACAAACTGTTTTTATTGTACTTTGAAATATCCCCGTTCCCGTTCTGGGCGGTTCGGATGCGTTTACCATAAATATCAGTATATAGGTGCAGTAGAATTTCTGTGTCGGCTGATTTGACCGAAGACACGCGAGTGTCGGCTGGCTTGACCGCAGTCCTTGGAGTTGTGAGGTTTTGTTCCTGAAGACTGAGCACTACAAAAAAAACTCTACAGAAATGAAGGGTCAACATGTGCCCGTTCACCCCCATTCCATCACTATTTGGGGCAATGAATGATCTAAGTCATTTGGATAAAGATGTAAATTAATTCAAGATGCATTGCTGCATTCTCACTGTCACAATTTGTATGGTAGTATCTGCACTAAAACTTGATTTAGCGCTATTCTGTACAGTATGAATATGAATTCAAAACAGTATATCAAAACAGTATATTTATTACTATCCTTATCTGTACAGTATGAATATGAAATCAAAACAGTATATGAAATAGAAAACAGTATATCTTACTATCCTTATCTGTACAATATGAATTCAAAACAGTATATCAAATAAAAAATAGTATATCAAAACAGTATATCTATTACTATCTGTATCTGTACAGTATGAATATGAAATCAAAACAGTATATCAAATAAAAAATAGTTTATAAAAACAGTATATCTATTACTATCCTTATCTGTACAGTATGAATATGAATTCAAAACAGTATATCAAATAAAAAAACAGTGTCCTTATCATGTAATGGTTGGATCTGCAATTCAAGTTAAGGGGACAACTGATGGGCACATGTTTGTTAACACAGCACATACTCTGATAATTCTGTCTACCATCGGTTCTGTGGAACCACCAGTAAGGCTGACATAACCCATCTCCAAGGTTTCCTGTAACATCTTGTACTTCTGTTTCAACTGTCCAATCACACGTTCAACATGTATCCTCACATTGGCAATTCCTCTTGTGTGCTCGATGTCAACTGGGTCAAGCTGTTTGCTACCACGAGTGAATGTAGGAATGGCCAGTTTCACTTGGCGTAGGGCAAGGCTCTCTTGAATTGTGAAACCACGATCAGCCATGACTAAGTCACCAAAACATGCTGGCATTGTCCAAATTATCTCCTCTCGTTCAGGCCATTTGAGAAGGGGTGAGAGTCGTGCATCCATCACTATCATCCATGACCAGAAAATCCTTGAGACAGTAGGCTGACTGACATCAAATCGATATGCCAGATCTTGCTGAGGCACATTGAGCCTCAGTTTCATGAGAACCATCACAAACTCTTGAAATGGTGTTAAGGTTTTGGTCCTCCTTGACACATGGGCCTCAACCAAATTGAAAACTGTATTCATTGTATCAAAACTGGGCAAGCCTGTGTAAAATCGTACCTTGTCATCACTGTCATGACAGTTTGAAAAATACTCCTGAGTAAAAGACTGTACCTGTGTGTTCCGTACAACTGGATGGAGTCTGGTTTTCTGCATGATGTGAAGTTGTCCGTGTTTCTTTGGTACCAGTAGTAGCGTTGTCTTGTTCCTCAGGAGCAGCGAGAACCTTTGAAGCAGGCACGTACACAGGCTTTTCTGAATTTTCAAGCTCACATTTCCTTGATTCACTTTCTAACCTTTTCACTTTCTTGACAACATCACGCTGGAGATGTTCTTCACAATGTTTTCTGCGCCGAGCTGTTCGTTCGGCTCGTTCGGCTCTTCCGGCTCTCCCGGCCTCTTTTATCTTGCTGTGCCCGAGGTTGAGACTAGGTACCCAATCGACATTAAACTGGTCCCATTGTTTGCTAGGCTGTCCAGACACGAAGTGTTTACCACACACACGTTCATTCTCCAACTTCTCCGCTGTCAGATCCGCTCTACTTATGGCAGAAATCCATTGTCTGCGCCTAGTAGATGTTAGTCCCTCCACATGTTCCCCCTGGTTAGTTATCACACGCGGGACGCGAAACAACCTAAACTTTTCGCGGTGTGTGTGCGCTTTACCCGTCCTAGTCCCACATCCAACAATGAGGCACAGTACCATAATTACAAGGCACTGAAATTGTGTCTCCTTCACAATATGATGGTCAGAGCGGCATAAAACACAGCAAAACAATGCCGTACATGGACCCCACGATGGCCGCCAAAGCTTGTTGTTATGGATAGGGGTCACGTGAGTGAATACGCCCTATATGAGCAGACAGTTAAAATACATGTTACAACAGACATTCAGATCATCCGCAAACAAACAAAGGTGTAAAAGCAATCAGTCACTTCGCATCAGTGACGCATCCATATGAAGCTAACACACCCAAAAGCATTTCACTCCGCAAGTAAAGTTTACCTTGACCAGTCTTCTCAATGTGTTCGCTCGTTGTCATTGAACCAAGACCTTCGGCAGCGAAACGCATGCTGCCCGGAAGCGTCTTGTGCATTACAAACACCTGTATTGTTCTACCTGGTTAGCTTGTTATATATGAGCAGCACTTTGGCTAATGAACGAACAGCCAGAGTGCTACTCGGGGGCGTGGAAAAGCAGAACCGGGGCTACGGTGGCTGCTGGGAGACAGGACCGTAATTCTGCCGGTTACATATACTTATATGCAGCTCCGGAGTCCTGAGGTATCTAGGGTGAATTTTCACCTATCAATGACAATAATAGGAAGACAGAAGGATGCATATAGTGTATTGTGTATCTGATCAGCTATATCACAACACTGACCAGAGACTTCAAACAGCAAGGCCTGAACATGCTGCTGCTTCAAGTCAAGTGAAGTCAAGTAGGTGACCATCTCCACACATTTCAACCCACTCCGCAGATATATGCAGACACACACACACACAGATACTCACTCTTCATACATTCATACACACACACAAACATTCACATGAAGACACAGCACATTAAAATGTGTATGGATGAGATCACAAGTAGAGTCGAGTTATTTCAAAACCTGTTTGAGAAAGAGGAAGTAACAGACTCCGTCTGAAGGCACATCGTGTTCGGCGGAATAGTCTTCCAAACATTTGACAATGGTCCGGATCTATGAGACAAAGAAAAAGCAGGACTTTGTGTTTTAGAGAGAGATTACATTGGCAAAGAAACAGGTAAGATAATTTGGGGACGAAGATACACTGTATCGACTTATTTATGCCCTTTTCTGTGTGTGTGTGTGTGTGTGTGTGTGTGTGTGTGTGTGTGTGTGTGTGTGTTTATCTCTGTGTGATTCTGTCTCGGTGTGTGTATGGGTATGCATTTTATCATACATGGACAAATTTGTACTTTTATTTAATTTAATATGTTTATGGTTATATATGTGTTTATACGGTTATGTATGTTTGGTTGTGAGAGTCTGAACATTTAGAAAACTTTAACCTGTCTTCAGGTGAAACCAGTTTATCGAGGACCTATTTTTCTTCATTTCAAGCAGTGAATCTGACAAAGACCTGGTCTTATGACCACAAGGCTGCCAGATTACTTTTTCACTACTGGAAGATCTTAGAAGATTCTTCTTTCTGCTATCAATGGAAGTAAATAGCAATGCTATATGACTATACGACTTGGCCCATGGTGATATCAGAATATGTGAATGTGAGTGTCCAGATGCTGTCTTTGTTCATGACTAGCCATGACATAACCATCTATGCTGAATGTGTTCATGGTTGATTTTCTTTCATTTCATCAACGCATAAGAGCTGAATGAACACCACGGTTTGAACCGACTCACAAGGAGCACAAACCAGAGAGAGCTGACACACCTCCATACACACACAAGCCAGAGTGGGGAAAGGCAGGTAGTGCACTAGTAGTCCATGCCCACTAGAGTGCACTAGAAAGCAAACATGAAAGTAAATCATCTAAAGTAGCCACCTCGTTATCCTTGTGTGTGTGTGTTGGTTTGTCTCAGTAATAGTTTTGTATAAATAATGCAGCCTTTAAGTATGAGTAGCCTATATGTGTTTCACAAACACCGCCAGTCATTTAGTCTGTAGTCACTTCCTCTGGAACCTCTAGTCCCCCTACAGAGCCCTACTTGTCACACACACTTACATAGACACATGCAGACTCTCTGACGCAAATATAGACACACACACACACACAAACGGCAGATTCAGCAGATGTGCTTGTGATTACAGGTGCTGTACCAGTTTCCCCTGGTGAGCTGTGATGGAACTAAAATAGACTCTTATAGACAGGAGCTGAAAAAGATACTTA
>NW_024879607.1:137500-157256 GCF_900700415.2 Clupea harengus | reverse complement strand
TAGTACTTATTGTGTTTGTATGTTTTATGTTCACTGTATGCACCTATACACCAAAACAAATTCCAGGTAGGTGTAAACCTACTTGGCATTAAATACTATTCTGATTCTGATTCTGATGTCCTTAACTCACCTCTCCCTTACTATAGGGAGCGTTGTAGATGCAGAGCAGTCGGTCCTGCTGAGTTGATTCGCAGGGCGTCCAGCAGAGCAGGTGGTTTTATCTGTTCGCCCGTAACTGGCAGCGTGGATATGGATTACATTGGAACCTGAAGAGGAAGACATCAGAATTTGTAACAGAAGGAAAAGATAGCAGTACATATGTCGACTATAAGAAGATTTACTGATAACACCCTTAATTCCACTGGTTTGGGGAGTTCAAAACTTAAGGTTGGTTTCGCTCTAAGATGGAATGTCCCCAGTGGATCTAGACTAGAGACCCTTAAATGGCTGCTATGGAGAGATTTGGCATGCATGGTTGAGTTTTGTCCAGTGATACTGTTACTGGGACCAGTAAAGGTCTTAAGGGACCAGTAGTAACTATGCTTACTGTCAAGCTTTATAGATCAGTGTGCATGCTCGGCATATAAGGAATGTGATCTAAAAAAAGACTTGAGGGAATACACACCACATTCCAGTTTTCTTTGTTGCCCTTCACATGTTCTGGCCGGACTCTGTTGGAAAGAAACAAAAGTAGATTTTGCCTAGAAGAATTTATCGTCTTATAAAATTGTTAAAATTAAAGTTAGACTGAACGTGTTTGGAGTGTAGTGTAAGATTGTGGTGATGGGATGCTCCGGTTCTTTACTTGGAGGAACACAGCTGTAGGATATGTCGAGGTACTTGTAGGTGCCAAAACACGGATCAGAGAAGATGCTGTTTGAGGCCTTCAGAAGGCATGTCGTTCTTCCTTCACATCTTAACGGGGAAAGAAAAAGGGGCTACATGTGTTCTTGACAAACAACCCAGTCATTCATAGCAGGTACTTGTAGGTTTAAGGAAACGGACTGGAAAAGATGCTGGTTTAGACTTTCACCAGACGTGACATCTTGTCTTCACTTTTTACATTTACATTTAGTCATTTAGCAGACGCTTTTGTCCAAAGCGACGTACAAGGGAGAGCAGAGATTTTTACACAGAAACCCCTTCACACAGCAGAACTTGTGTCTTTTTTAAGGTCATGTACTGACCGATTCCTTATTATGGGGAGTGTTGTGGGAGCGTAGCAGTTGGTATTGCTGAGCTGATTTGCAGGTCGTCCAGAAGAGCAGGTCGTTTTAATCTGTCCGGCCGTAATTAGCTTTGTGGATGTGAATTACGTTTGAACCTGGGTTGGAAGGACAGACGTTATATTTTTGACAAGTAAGCAAAAGATTGCAGTTGATGTATCAACAACAAGGATGTTTTACTGGCCACTGGTCTCCAATCAACAGCCTCAGTCAGCGAAATGCACAGGTCGGAGTTGTAGTATTTGACAATTATGTCAGTTGACAAAGATGCTTGCTTTTAGTGGCAGTCGAATTGAAGAGTGGTCTCGGGTTCACTTGGGATGCCCCCAGATGGAGTGGCGTGAGAGATCCTGACGTGGCTAACTACAGCGTGACCCGGGAAGACATCACAATTAAGGGATTTTCCTGCCTTTTTAACGTTGGCTACCTGATATTACTCAGGCTAAACTTTAGTTTCCTTCTTCAAATGGTTTAGCCTGTCCGTGCTGTCAACTGAGGTTTGCTAGCTAAGTATTAGCTACACAGCTGTTTAGTAACGTTGTTCATTTAAATTGGAAAGCATTGCGTTTGGGTATCTTGTTTGCTTTTACAAATGATGGGTATGCAAACTCTTGTCGACTTTGTTAATATCTTGTAATTTAGGCCCAAAGTAACTCAGGGGGAATCTCTTTTTTTGTTTTCAAACAAGCCAAGGAAAACAACAAAGTGCGATATTAATTTCAGATATTTATTCGTACCATCTACAAAATGTCTAACTGTTCTAAAAATCCATGTCATTTGATCTCTGCTAAACTGTGCCAAATTGGTGAAGTTATTTCTATCAGGCCCTACCCCGGCAGTGATTTACATGGACTATGTGCACAGTTGTAGCTCGTATGACTATTTAAGAAGAAGGCTGTTACTCTTGTACTACTGCATTCTTTTATGAGAACAACGGAACGTTTCATCAAGGGGAACCAACATGTCTAGATTACGGCACTGGCCAAAACTGAACCTCTACTGTTTCCAGCAATGTCCTTACAAATGCACTGACATTGCTGTGGAGACGAGAGGAACTCTTATACAGGCCAGTGGTAAAGATTCTGACTGCCAAGCTCTCTAGGACATTTTGCAAGTGCAGCATATGAAGAAAGTCTTGTAGGAAACAATGTGAGGGAATACACACCACAGTCCAGTTCGCCATGGAGGCTTTCACATGTTTGGCTGGACTCTGAAAGAAAGGACAGTGGATGTTAACTCTGGTAACATCTTAAAAACCACATTCATCATCTGTGTTACAATCAACATGTTGCATTATAGTGCAAGCTTGTGGTGATGGATGCTCCGGTTCCTTACTTGGAGGAACACAGCTGTAGGAGATGTCGAGGTACTTGTAGATGCCACCACACGGATCAGAGAAGATAAGGTGTGAGGCCTGCACCGCGCATGTTGTTTTTCCTTCACATCTTACGGGTAAGAAAAAAAGGGTTACATGTGTTCTTGACAAAACACCACAGTCATTCAAGGAAGGTGCTTGTAGGTTTAAGGAAACGGACTGGATGAATACAAAGTAACCAATTTAAACAGTAGAACTTGTGGCTTTTTAATGTTATGTACTGACCGATCCCTTATTATGGGGAGTGTTGTGGGAGCGTAGCAGTTGGTATTGCTGAGCTGATTTGCAGGTCGTCCAGAAGAACAGGTAGTTTTATCTGTCCGGCCGTAATTAGCTTTGTGGATGTGGATTACGTTTGAACCTGGGTTGGAAGGACAGACGTTATATTTTGACAAGCAGGTAAAAGATTGCAGTTGATGTATCGACAACAAGGATGTTTTACTGCCACTGGTCTCCAATCAACATCCCCAGTCAGGAAAATGCACAGGTCAGAGTTGTAGTATTTGACAATTTATGTCAGTTGACGAAGATGCTTGCTTTTAGTGACAGTCGAAATGAAGAGTGGTCTCGGGTTCACTTGGGATGCCCCCAGATGGAGTGGCGTGAGAGATCCTGACGTGGCTAACTACAGCGTTGACCCGGGAAGACATCACAGTTAAGGGATTTTCCTGGCCTTTTAAATGTTGGCTACCTGAGATTACTCAGCTTAACTTTAGTTTCCTTCTTCAAATGGTTTTGCCTGTCTGTGAGCGTTTACTGAAGCTTGCTAGCTAAGTACTAGCTACACAGCTGTTTAGTAACATTGGTCATTTCAAGTGGAAAGTATCGCATTTTTGTATCTTGTTTAATTATAATTTTTCTTTTCAAATGACGGGTATGAAAACTCTTGTCGACTGTGAAAATGTCTTCTAACTTAGGCCCAAAGTAACTCGGGGGGAATCTCTCTTGTGTCGTCAAACAAGCTAAGGAAAACAACAAAGTGCGATATTAATTTCAGATATTTATTCGTACCATCTACAAAATGTCTAACTGTTCTAAAAATCCATGTAATTTCATCTCCGATAAACTGTGCCAAATTGGTGAAGTTATTTCTATCAGGCCCTACTCCGGCAGTGATTTACATGGACTATGTGCACAGTTGTAGCTCGTATGACTATTTAAGAAGAAGGCTGTTACTCTTGTTACTACTTGCATTCTTTTATGAGAACAAACGGAACGTTTCATCAAGGGGAACCAACATGTCTAGATTACGACACTGGCCAAAACTGAACCTCTACTGTTTCCAGCAATGTCCTTACAAATGCACTGACATTGCTGTGGAGACGAGAGGAACTCTTATACAGGCCAGTGGTAAAGATTCTGACTGCCAAGCTCTGTAGGACATTTTTGCAAGTGCAGCATATAAAGAAAGTCTTGTAGGAAACAATGTGAGGGAATACACACCACAGTCCAGTTCGCCATGGAGGCTATGACATATTTGGCTGGACTCTGAAAGAAAGGACAGTGGATGTTAACTCTGGTTAACATCTTAAAAACCACATTCATCATCTGTGTTACAATCAACATGTTGCATTATAGTGCAAGATTGTGGTGATGAGATGCTCCGGTTCCTTACTTGGAGGAACACAGCTGTAGGAGATGTCGAGGTACTTGTAGATGCCACCACACGGATCAGAGAAGATAAGGTGTGAGGCCTGCACCGCGCATGTTGTTTTTCCTTCACATCTTTACGGGTAAGAAAAAAAGGGTTACATGTGTTCTTGACAAAACACCACAGTCATTCAAGGAAGGTGCTTGTAGGTTTAAGGAAACGGACTGGATGAATACAAAGTAACCCATTTAAACAGCAGAACTTGTGGCTTTTAATGTCATGTACTGACCGATCCCTTATTATGGGGAGTGTTGTGGGAGCGTAGCAGTTGGTATTGCTGAGCTGATTTGCAGGTCGTCCAGAAGAGCAGGTAGTTTTATCTGTCCGGCCGTAATTAGCTTTGTGGATGTGGATTACGTTTGAACCTGGGTTGGAAGGACAGACGTTATATTTTGACAAGCAGGTAAAAGATTGCAGTTGATGTATCGACAACAAGGATGTTTTACTGCCACTGGTCTCCAATCAACATCCCCAGTCAGGGAAAATGCACAGGTCAGAGTTGTAGTATTTGACAATTTATGTCAGTTGACGAAGATGCTTGCTTTAGTGACAGTCGAATTGAAGAGTGGTCTCGGGTTCACTTGGGATGCCCCCAGATGGAGTGGCGTGAGAGATCCTGACGTGGCTAACTACAGCGTGACCCGGGAAGACATCACAGTTAAGGGATTTTCCTGGCCTTTTAAATGTTGGCTACCTGAGATTACTCAGCTTAACTTTAGTTTCCTTCTTCAAATGGTTTTGCCTGTCTGTGAGCGTTTACTGAAGCTTGCTAGCTAAGTACTAGCTACACAGCTGTTTAGTAACATTGGTCATTTCAAGTGGAAAGTATCGCATTTTTGTATCTTGTTTAATTATAATTTTTCTTTTCAAATGACGGGTATGAAAACTCTTGTCGACTGTGAAAATGTCTTCTAACTTAGGCCCAAAGTAACTCGGGGGGAATCTCTCTTGTGTCGTCAAACAAGCTAAGGAAAACAACAAAGTGCGATATTAATTTCAGACATTTATTCGTACCATCTACAAAATGTCTAACTGTTCTAAAAATCCATGTAATTTCATCTCCGATAAACTGTGCCAAATTGGTGAAGTTATTTCTATCAGGCCCTACTCTGGCAGTGATTTACATGGACTATGTGCACAGTTGTAGCTCGTATGACTATTTAAGAAGAAGGCTGTTACTCTTGTTACTACTGCATTCTTTTATGAGAACAACGGAACGTTTCATCAAGGGGAACCAACATGTCTAGATTACGACACTGGCCAAAACTGAACCTCTGCTGTTTCCAGCAATGTCCTTACAAATGCACTGACATTGGTGTCGAGACGAGAGGAACTCTTATACAGGCCAGTGGTAAAGATTCTGACTGCCAAGCTCTGTAGGACATTTTGCAAGTGCAGCATATAAAGAAAGTCTTGTAAGAAACAATGTGAGGGAATACACACCACAGTCCAGTTCGCCATGGAGGCTATGACATATTTGGCTGGACTCTGAAAGAAAGGACAGTGGATGTTAACTCTGGTCAACATCTTAAAAACCACATTCATCATCTGTGTTACAATCAACATGTTGCACTTATAGTGCAAGATTGTGGTGATGAGATGCTCCGGTTTCCTTACTTGGAGGAACACAGCTGTAGGAGATGTCGAGGTACTTGTAGATGCCACCACACGGATCAGAGAAGATAAGGTGTGAGGCCTGCACCGCGCATGTTGTTTTTCCTTCACATCTTTACGGGTAAGAAAAAAAGGGTTACATGTGTTCTTGACAAAACACCACAGTCATTCAAGGAAGGTGCTTGTAGGTTTAAGGAAACGGACTGGATGAATACAAAGTAACCCATTTAACAGCAGAACTTGTGTCTTTTTAATGTCATGTACTGACCGATCCCTTATTATGGGGAGTGTTGTGGGAGCGTAGCAGTTGGTATTGCTGAGCTGATTTGCAGGTCGTCCAGAAGAGCAGGTAGTTTTATCTGTCGGCCGTAATTGCTTTGTGGATGTGGATTACGTTTGAACCTGGGTTGGAAGGACAGACGTTATATTTTGACAAGCAGGTAAAAGATTGCAGTTGATGTATCGACAACAAGGATGTTTTACTGCCACTGGTCTCCAATCAACAGCCCCAGCAGGGAAATGCACAGGTCAGAGTTGTAGTATTTGACAATTTATGTCAGTTGACGAAGATGCTTGCTTTAGTGACAGTCGAATTGAAGAGTGGTCTCGGGTTCACTTGGGATGCCCCCAGATGGAGTGGCGTGAGAGATCCTGACGTGGCTAACTACAGCGTGACCCGGGAAGACATCACAGTTAAGGGATTTTCCTGGCCTTTTAAATGTTGGCTACCTGAGATTACTCAGCTTAACTTTAGTTTCCTTCTTCAAATGGTTTTGCCTGTCTGTGAGCGTTTACTGAAGCTTGCTAGCTAAGTACTAGCTACACAGCTGTTTAGTAACATTGGTCATTTCAAGTGGAAAGTATCGCATTTTTGTATCTTGTTTAATTTATAATTTTTCTTTTCAAATGACGGGTATGAAAACTCTTGTCGACTGTGAAAATGTCTTCTAACTTAGGCCCAAAGTAACTCGGGGGGAATCTCTCTTGTGTCGTCAAACAAGCTAAGGAAAACAACAAAGTGCGATATTAATTTCAGATATTTATTCGTACCATCTACAAAATGTCTAACTGTTCTACAAATCCATGTCATTTGATCTCTGCTAAACTGTGCCAAATTGGTGAAGTTATTTCTATCAGAGCCTACCCCGGCAGTGATTTACATGGACTATGTGCACAGTTGTAGCTCGTATGACTATTTAAGAAGAAGGCTGTTACTCTTGTTACTACTGCATTCTTTTATGAGAACAACGGAACGTTTCATCAAGGGGAACCAACATGTCTAGATTACGACGCTGGCCAAAACTGAACCTCTGCTGTTTCCAGCAATGTCCTTACAAATGCACTGACATTGCTGTGGAGACGAGAGGAACTCTTATACAGGCCAGTGGTAAAGATTCTGACTGCCAAGCTCT
Source organism: Clupea harengus (assembly GCF_900700415.2). Classification (NCBI taxonomy): domain Eukaryota; kingdom Metazoa; phylum Chordata; class Actinopteri; order Clupeiformes; family Clupeidae; genus Clupea; species Clupea harengus. The sequence continues at coordinate 149,978 of NW_024879607.1, read as the reverse complement.
GTAGGACATTTTGCAAGTGCAGCATATAAAGAAAGTCTTGTAGGAAACAATGTGAGGGAATACACACCACAGTCCAGTTCGCCATGGAGGCTATGACATATTTGGCTGGACTCTGAAAGAAAGGACAGTGGATGTTAACTCTGGTTAACATCTTAAAAACCACATTCATCATCTGTGTTACAATCAACATGTTGCATTTATAGTGCAAGATTGTGGTGATGAGATGCTCCGGTTCCTTACTTGGAGGAACACAGCTGTAGGAGATGTCGAGGTACTTGTAGATGCCACCACACGGATCAGAGAAGATAAGGTGTGAGGCCTGCACCGCGCATGTTGTTTTTCCTTCACATCTTTACGGGTAAGAAAAAAGGGTTACATGTGTTCTTGACAAAACACCACAGTCATTCAAGGAAGGTGCTTGTAGGTTTAAGGAAACGGACTGGATGAATACAAAGTAACCCATTTAAACAGCAGAACTTGTGGCTTTTTAATGTCATGTACTGACCGATCCCTTATTATGGGGAGTGTTGTGGGAGCGTAGCAGTTGGTATTGCTGAGCTGATTTGCAGGTCGTCCAGAAGAGCAGGTAGTTTTATCTGTCCGGCCGTAATTAGCTTTGTGGATGTGGATTACGTTTGAACCTGGGTTGGAAGGACAGACGTTATATTTTGACAAGCAGGTAAAAGATTGCAGTTGATGTATCGACAACAAGGATGTTTTACTGCCACTGGTCTCCAATCAACAGCCCCAGTCAGGGAAATGCACAGGTCAGAGTTGTAGTATTTGACAATTTATGTCAGTTGACGAAGATGCTTGCTTTTAGTGGCAGTCGAATTGAAGAGTGGTCTCGGGTTCACTTGGGATGCCCCCAGATGGAGTGGCGTGAGAGATCCTGACGTGGCTAACTACAGCGTGACCCGGGAAGACATCACAGTTAAGGGATTTTCCTGGCCTTTTAAATGTTGGCTACCTGAGATTACTCAGCTTAACTTTAGTTTCCTTCTTCAAATGGTTTTGCCTGTCTGTGAGCGTTTACTGAAGCTTGCTAACTATGTACTAGCTACACAGCTGTTTAGTAGCATTGGTCATTTCAAGTGGAAAGTATCGCAGTTTTGTATCTTGTTTAATTATAATTTTTCTTTTCAAATGACGGGTATGAAAACTCTTGTCGACTGTGAAAATGTCTTCTAACTTAGGCCCAAAGTAACTTGGGGGGAATCTCTCTTGTGTCGTCAAACAAGCTAAGGAAAACAACAAAGTGCGATATTAATTTCAGATATTTATTCGTACCATCTACAAAATGTCTAACTGTTCTAAAAATCCATGTCATTTGATCTCTGCTAAACTGTGCCAAATTGGTGAAGTTATTTCTATCAGGCCCTACCCCGGCAGTGATTTACATGGACTATGTGCACAGTTGTAGCTCATATGACTATTTAAGAAGAAGGCTGTTACTCTTGTTACTACTGCATTCTTTTATGAGAACAACGGAACGTTTCATCAAGGGGAACCAACATGTCTAGATTACGACACTGGCCAAAACTGAACCTCTGCTGTTTCCAGCAATGTCCTTACAAATGCACTGACATTGCTGTGGAGACGAGAGGAACTCTTATACAGGCCAGTGGTAAAGATTCTGACTGCCAAGCTCTGTAGGACATTTTGCAAGTGCAGCATATAAAGAAAGTCTTGTAGGAAACAATGTGAGGGAATACACACCACAGTCCAGTTCGCCATGGAGGCTTTCGCATGTTTGGCTGGACTCTGAAAGAAAGGACAGTGGATGTTAACTCTGGTTAACATCTTAAAAACCACATTCATCATCTGTGTTACAATCAACATGTTGCATTTATAGTGCAAGATTGTGGTAATGAGATGCTCCGGTTCCTTACTTGGAGGAACACAGCTGTAGGAGATGTCGAGGTACTTGTAGATGCCACCACACGGATCAGAGAAGATAAGGTGTGAGGCCTGCACCGCGCATGTTGTTTTTCCTTCACATCTTTACGGGTAAGAAAAAAAGGGTTACATGTGTTCTTGACAAAACACCACAGTCATTCAAGGAAGGTGCTTGTAGGTTTAAGGAAACGGACTGGATGAATACAAAGTAACCCATTTAAACAGCAGAACTTGTGTCTTTTTAATGTCATGTACTGACCGATCCCTTATTATGGGGAGTGTTGTGGGAGCGTAGCAGTTGGTATTGCTGAGCTGATTTGCAGGTCGTCCAGAAGAGCAGGTAGTTTTATCTGTCCGGCCGTAATTAGCTTTGTGGATGTGGATTACGTTTGAACCTGGGTTGGAAGGACAGACGTTATATTTTGACAAGTAAGCAAAAGATTGCAGTTGATGTATCAACAACAAGGATGTTTTACTGCCACTGGTCTCCAATCAACAGCCCCAGTCAGGGAAATGCACAGGTCAGAGTTGTAGTATTTGACAATTTATGTCAGTTGACGAAGATGCTTGCTTTTAGTGACAGTCGAATTGAAGAGTGGTCTCGGGTTCACTTGGGATGCCCCCAGATGGAGTGGCGTGAGAGATCCTGACGTGGCTAACTACAGCGTGATCCGGGAAGACATCACAGTTAAGGGATTTTCCTGGCCTTTTAAATGTTGGCTACCTGAGATTACTCAGCTTAACTTTAGTTTCCTTCTTCAAATGGTTTTGCCTGTCTGTGAGCGTTTACTGAAGCTTGCTAGCTAAGTACTAGCTACACAGCTGTTTAGTAGCATTGGTCATTTCAAGTGGAAAGTATCGCATTTTTGTATCTTGTTTAATTATTATAATTTTTCTTTTCAAATGACGGGTATGAAAACTCTTGTCGACTGTGAAAATGTCTTCTAACTTAGGCCCAAAGTAACTTGGGGGGAATCTCTCTTGTGTCATCAAACAAGCTAAGGAAAACAACAAAGTGCGATATTAATTTCAGATATTTATTCGTACCATCTACAAAATGTCTAACTGTTCTAAAAATCCATGTCATTTGATCTCTGCTAAACTGTGCCAAATTGGTGAAGTTATTTCTATCAGGCCCTACCCCGGCAGTGATTTACATGGACTATGTGCACAGTTGTAGCTCGTATGACTATTTAAGAAGAAGGCTGTTACTCTTGTGACTACTGCATTCTTTTATGAGAACAACGGAACGTTTCATCAAGGGGAACCAACATGTCTAGATTACGACACTGGCCAAAACTGAACCTCTGCTGTTTCCAGCAATGTCCTTACAAATGCACTGACATTGCTGTGGAGACGAGAGGAACTCTTATACAGGCCAGTGGTAAAGATTCTGACTGCCAAGCTCTGTAGGACATTTTGCAAGTGCAGCATATAAAGAAAGTCTTGTAGGAAACAATGTGAGGGAATACACACCACAGTCCAGTTCGCCATGGAGGCTATGACATATTTGGCTGGACTCTGAAAGAAAGGACAGTGGATGTTAACTCTGGTTAACATCTTAAAAACCACATTCATCATCTGTGTTACAATCAACATGTTGCATTTATAGTGCAAGATTGTGGTGATGAGATGCTCCGGTTCCTTACTTGGAGGAACACAGCTGTAGGAGATGTCGAGGTACTTGTAGATGCCACCACACGGATCAGAGAAGATAAGGTGTGAGGCCTGCACCGCGCATGTTGTTTTTCCTTCACATCTTTACAGGTAAGAAAAAAAGGGTTACATGTGTTCTTGACAAAACACCACAGTCATTCAAGGAAGGTGCTTGTAGGTTTAAGGAAACGGACTGGATGAATACAAAGTAACCCATTTAAACAGCAGAACTTGTGGCTTTTTAATGTCATGTACTGACCGATCCCTTATTATGGGGAGTGTTGTGGGAGCGTAGCAGTTGGTATTGCTGAGCTGATTTGCAGGTCGTCCAGAAGAGCAGGTAGTTTTATCTGTCCGGCCGTAATTAGCTTTGTGGATGTGGATTACGTTTGAACCTGGGTTGGAAGGACAGACGTTATATTTTGACAAGCAGGTAAAAGATTGCAGTTGATGTATCGACAACAAGGATGTTTTACTGCCACTGGTCTCCAATCAACATCCCCAGTCAGGAAAATGCACAGGTCAGAGTTGTAGTATTTGACAATTTATGTCAGTTGACGAAGATGCTTGCTTTTAGTGACAGTCGAATTGAAGAGTGGTCTCGGGTTCACTTGGGATGCCCCCAGATGGAGTGGCGTGAGAGATCCTGACGTGGCTAACTACAGCGTGACCCGGAAAGACATCACAGTTAAGGGATTTTCCTGGCCTTTTAAATGTTGGCTACCTGAGATTACTCAGCTTAACTTTAGTTTCCTTCTTCAAATGGTTTTGCCTGTCTGTGAGCGTTTACTGAAGCTTGCTAGCTAAGTACTAGCTACACAGCTGTTTAGTAGCATTGGTCATTTCAAGTGGAAAGTATCGCATTTTTGTATCTTGTTTAATTATTATAATTTTTCTTTTCAAATGACGGGTATGAAAACTCTTGTCGACTGTGAAAATGTCTTCTAACTTAGGCCCAAAGTAACTCGGGGGGAATCTCTCTTGTGTCGTCAAACAAGCTAAGGAAAACAACAAAGTGCAATATTAATTTCAGATATTTATTCGTACCATCTACAAAATGTCTAACTGTTCTAAAAATCCATGTCATTTGATCTCTGCTAAACTGTGCCAAATTGGTGAAGTTATTTCTATCAGGCCCTACCCCGGCAGTGATTTACATGGACTATGTGCACAGTTGTAGCTCGTATGACTATTTAAGAAGAAGGCTGTTACTCTTGTGACTACTGCATTCTTTTATGAGAACAACGGAACGTTTCATCAAGGGGAACCAACATGTCTAGATTACGACACTGGCCAAAACTGAACCTCTGCTGTTTCCAGCAATGTCCTTACAAATGCACTGACATTGCTGTGGAGACGAGAGGAACTCTTATACAGGCCAGTGGTAAAGATTCTGACTGCCAAGCTCTGTAGGACATTTTGCAAGTGCAACATATAAAGAAAGTCTTGTAGGAAACAATGTGAGGGAATACACACCACAGTCCAGTTCGCCATGGAGGCTATGACATATTTGGCTGGACTCTGAAAGAAAGGACAGTGGATGTTAACTCTGGTTAACATCTTAAAAACCACATTCATCATCTGTGTTACAATCAACATGTTGCATTCATAGTGCAAGATTGTGGTGATGAGATGCTCCGGTTCCTTACTTGGAGGAACACAGCTGTAGGAGATGTCGAGGTACTTGTAGATGCCACCACACGGATCAGAGAAGATAAGGTGTGAGGCCTGCACCGCGCATGTTGTTTTTCCTTCACATCTTTACGGGTAAGAAAAAAAGGGTTACATGTGTTCTTGACAAAACACCACAGTCATTCAAGGAAGGTGCTTGTAGGTTTAAGTAAACGGACTGGATGAATACAAAGTAACCCATTTAAACAGCAGAACTTGTGTCTTTTTAATGTCATGTACTGACCGATCCCTTATTATGGGGAGTGTTATGGGAGCGTAGCAGTTGGTATTGCTGAGCTGATTTGCAGGTCGTCCAGAAGAGCAGGTAGTTTTATCTGTCCGGCCGTAATTAGCTTCGTGGATGTGGATTACGTTTGAACCTGGGTTGGAAGGACAGACGTTATATTTTGACAAGTAAGCAAAAGATTGCAGTTGATGTATCAACAACAAGGATGTTTTACTGCCACTGGTCTCCAATCAACAGCCCCAGTCAGGGAAATGCACAGGTCAGAGTTGTAGTATTTGACAATTTTTGTCAGTTGACGAAGATGCTTGCTTTTAGTGGCAGTCGAATTGAAGAGTGGTCTCGGGTTCACTTGGGATGCCACCAGATGGAGTGGCGTGAGAGATCCTGACGTGGCTAACTACAGCGTGACCCGGGAAGACATCACAGTTAAGGGATTTTCCTGGCCTTTTAAATGTTGGCTACCTGAGATTACTCAGCTTAACTTTAGTTTCCTTCTTCAAATGGTTTTGCCTGTCTGTGAGCGTTTACTGAAGCTTGCTAGCTAAGTACTAGCTACACAGCTGTTTAGTAACATTGGTCATTTCAAGTGGAAAGTATCGCATTTTTGTATCTTGTTTAATTATAATTTTTCTTTTCAAATGACGGGTATGAAAACTCTTGTCGACTGTGAAAATGTCTTCTAACTTAGGCCCAAAGTAACTCGGGGGGAATCTCTCTTGTGTCGTCAAACAAGCTAAGGAAAACAACAAAGTGCGATATTAATTTCAGATATTTATTCGTACCATCTACAAAATGTCTAACTGTTCTACAAATCCATGTCATTTGATCTCTGCTAAACTGTGCCAAATTGGTGAAGTTATTTCTATCAGGCCCTACCCCGGCAGTGATTTACATGGACTATGTGCACAGTTGTAGCTCGTATGACTATTTAACTCTTCAAGCCCCACGGGGCCCCGTGGGGGACTTTTTGGTATTTTGATTAATATATTTAAAAATCTCTGCGAGTTTTTGTCCTAGAAACATAAAACTAACACCCACAGCAACCTCAAACCCTTTTCTTTTAAAATATGTAAAGTTTGAAACTAAAATATAAATAATCACTTTGTAAGGACAATATTACGAATCCCTTGCAAATTTCAGCCTCTGAGTGAGGTTTCGACCCTCCCATTAGCAAATGACAACTATTCATATGATAAGGAGATGGTAATTCAGTGATCACTATTGGGTCGTGATGTGTCAAGTAAACCTGTAGGAACAAAGACATTCCAGGCCCATTACGTCATGGCCATTGTTCTTGACCGAGGTGTCCCAGAATGTTCACACCTTTCTCATCAATATGCATAGTGGTCTAAGTGAAGGAAAGTGTTACATTGTATATTACTTAAAATGAGTATTGAAACCACACACACTTTCTGAATGATAAACTCACCTATGTGGGGCAAACACCTATGTTTACAGGGCTCAGAGTAAAGAAGAAAACTTCCAAAATATTAACAATGTGCTTTTGTACAAAGTCTGGGCACCTCTAAAACTAGATTTAATTTTAGTGTCTTTAGATTTCATTTTAATAAAAAACGTTTTTTACTACATTCCTTTTACTCTCATTTTATTATTGCTGAGGTGTTCTAGAATATAATCATAAATGCCACTTTTGCCTCATGGTTTTTAGTTAGGTGAAATATACAAAAATATCAGGCATGGCAGACTACCTAACATAGTAAAAAAAAAGCCTTGGGTCTGGAAGTGTTAAGAAGAAGGCTGTTACTCTTGTTACTACTGCATTCTTTTATGAGAACAACGGAACGTTTCATCAAGGGGAACCAACATGTCTAGATTACGACACTGGCCAAAACTGAACCTCTGCTGTTTCCAGCAATGTCCTTACAAATGCACTGACATTGCTGTGGAGACGAGAGGAACTCTTATACAGGCCAGTGGTAAAGATTCTGACTGCCAAGCTCTGTAGGACATTTTGCAAGTGCAGCATATAAAGAAAGTCTTGTAGGAAACAATGTGAGGGAATACACACCACAGTCCAGTTCGCCATGGAGGCTATGACATATTTGGCTGGACTCTGAAAGAAAGGACAGTGGATGTTAACTCTGGTTAACATCTTAAAAACCACATTCATCATCTGTGTTACAATCAACATGTTGCATTTATAGTGCAAGATTGTGGTGATGAGATGCTCCGGTTCCTTACTTGGAGGAACACAGCTGTAGGAGATGTCGAGGTACTTGTAGATGCCACCACACGGATCAGAGAAGATAAGGTGTGAGGCCTGCACCGCGCATGTTGTTCTTCCTTCACATCTTTACGGGTAAGAAAAAAAGGGTTACATGTGTTCTTGACAAAACACCACAGTCATTCAAGGAAGGTGCTTGTAGGTTTAAGGAAACGGACTGGATGAATACAAAGTAACCCATTTAAACAGCAGAACTTGTGGCTTTTTAATGTCATGTACTGACCGATCCCTTATTATGGGGAGTGTTGTGGGAGCGTAGCAGTTGGTATTGCTGAGCTGATTTGCAGGTCGTCCAGAAGAGCAGGTAGTTTTATCTGTCCGGCCGTAATTAGCTTTGTTGATGTGGATTACGTTTGAACCTGGGTTGGAAGGACAGACGTTATATTTTGACAAGCAGGTAAAAGATTGCAGTTGATGTATCGACAACAAGGATGTTTTACTGCCACTGGTCTCCAATCAACAGCCCCAGTCAGGGAAATGCACAGGTCAGAGTTGTAGTATTTGACAATTTATGTCAGTTGACGAAGATGCTTGCTTTTAGTGGCAGTCGAATTGAAGAGTTGTCTCGGGTTCACTTGGGATGCCCCCAGATGGAGTGGCGTGAGAGATCCTGACGTGGCTAACTACAGCGTGACCCGGGAAGACATCACAGTTAAGGGATTTTCCTGGCCTTTTAAATGTTGGCTACCTGAGATTACTCAGCTTAACTTAACTTAGCGTTTACTGAAGCTTGCTAGCTAAGTACTAGCTACACAGCTGTTTAGTAGCATTGGTCATTTCAAGTGGGGTATGAAAACTCTTGTCGACTGTGAAAATGTCTTCTAACTTAGGCCCAAAGTAACTCGGGGGGAATCTCTCTTGTGTCGTCAAACAAGCTAAGGAAAACAACAAAGTGCGATATTAATTTCAGATATTTATTCGTACCATCTACAAAATGTCTAACTGTTCTAAAAATCCATGTCATTTGATCTCTGCTAAACTGTGCCAAATTGGTGAAGTTATTTCTATCAGGCCCTACCCCGGCAGTGATTTACATGGACTATGTGCACAGTTGTAGCTCGTATGACTATTTAAGAAGAAGGCTGTTACTCTTGTGACTACTGCATTCTTTTATGAGAACAACGGAACGTTTCATCAAGGGGAACCAACATGTCTAGATTACGAGCGCTGGCCAAAACTGAACCTCTGCTGTTTCCAGCAATGTCCTTACAAATGCACTGACATTGCTGTGGAGACGAGAGGAACTCTTATGCAGGCCAGTGGTAAAGATTCTGACTGCCAAGCTCTGTAGGACATTTTGCAAGTGCAGCATATAAAGAAAGTCTTGTAGGAAACAATGTGAGGGAATACACACCACAGTCCAGTTCGCCATGGAGGCTTTCACATGTTTGGCTGGACTCTGTTTGAAAGAAAGGACAGTGGATGTTAACTCTGGGTAGCATCTCAAAAACCACTCATCATCTGTGTTACAATGAACATGTTGCATTTACAGTGCAAGATTGTGGTGATGAGATGCTCCGGTTCCTTACTTAGAGGAACACAGCTGTAGGAGATGTCGAGGTACTTGTAGATGCCACCACACGGATCAGAGAAGATGCTGTTTAAGGCCTTCAGAAGGCATGTCGTCCTTCCTTCACATCTTTACAGCAAAGACAAAGAGGCAAAATGTAAAACTGGTTTGCTGTTGATGAAACATGAGATCACATGTCCTTAACTCACCTCTCCCTTACTATAGGGAGCGTTGTAGATGCAGAGCAGTCGGTCCTGCTGAGTTGATTCGCAGGGCGTCCAGCAGAGCAGGTGGTTTTATCTGTTCGCCCGTAACTGGCAGTGTGGATACGGATTACATTGGAACCTGAAGAGGAAGACATCAGAATTTGTAACAGAAGGAAAAGATAGCAGTACATATGTCGACTATAAGAAGAATTACTGATGACACCCTTAATTCCACTGGTTTTGGGGAGTTCAAAACTTAAGGCTGGTTTCGCTCTAAGATGGAATGTCCCCAGTGGATCTAGACTAGAGGACCTTAAATGGCTGCTATGGAGAGATTTGGCATGCATGGTTGAGTTTTGTCCAGTGATACTGTTACTGGGACCAGTAAAGGTCTTAAGGGGACCAGTAGTAACTATGCTTACTGTCAAGCTTTATAGATCAGTGTGCATGCTCGTCATATAAGGAATGTGATCTAAAAAAAGACTTGAGGGAATACACACCACATTCCAGTTTTCTTTGATGCCCTTCACATGTCTGGCCGGACTCTGTTGGAAAGAAACAAAAGCAGATTTTGCCTAGAAGAATTTATCGTCTTATAGAATTGTTCAAATTAAAGTTAGACTGAACGTGTTTGGAGTGTAGTGTAAGATTGTGGTGATGGGATGCTCCGGTTCTTTACTTGGAGGAACACAGCTGTAGGAGATGTCGAGGTACTTGTAGGTGCCAAAACACGGATCAGAGAAGATGCTGTTTGAGGCCTTCAGAAGGCATGTCGTTCTTCCTTCACATCTTAACGGGGAAAGAAAAAGGGGCTACATGTGTTCTTGACAAAACAACCCAGTCATTCATAGCAGGTACTTGTAGGTTTAAGGAAACGGACTGGAAAAGATGCTGGTTTAGACTTTCACCAGACGTGACATCTTGTCTTCACTTTTTACATTTACATTTAGTCATTTAGCAGACGCTTTTGTCCAAAGCGACGTACAAGGGAGAGCAGAGATTTTTACACAGAAACCCCTTTACACAGCAGAACTTGTGTCTTTTTAATGTCATTTACTGACCGATTCCTTATTATGGGGAGTGTTGTGGGAGCGTAGCAGTTGGTATTGCTGAGCTGATTTGCAGGTCGTCCAGAAGAGCAGGTCGTTTTATCTGTCCGGCCGTAATTAGCTTTGTGGATGTGAATTACGTTTGAACCTGGGTTGGAAGGACAGACGTTATATTTTGACAGGTAAGCAAAAGATTGCAGTTGATGTATCAACAACAAGGATGTTTTACTGGCATTGGTCTCCAATCAACAGCCTCAGTCAGCGATATGCACAGGTCGGAGTTGTAGTATTTGACAATTTATGTCAGTTGACAAAGATGCTTGCTTTTAGTGGCAGTCGAATTGAAGAGTGGTCTCGGGTTCACTTGGGATGCCCCCAGATGGAGTGGCGTGAGAGATCCTGACGTGGCTAACTACAGCGTGACCCGGGAAGACATCACAGTTAAGGGATTTTCCTGGCCTTTTTAACGTTGGCTACCTGATATTACTCAGCTAAACTTTAGTTTCCTTCTTCAAATGGTTTAGCCTGTCCGTGCTGTCAACTGAGGTTTGCTAGCTAAGTATTAGCTACACAGCTGTTTAGTAACGTTGTTCATTTAAATTGGAAAGCATTGCGTTTGGGTATCTTGTTTGCTTTTACAAATGATGGGTATGCAAACTCTTGTCGACTTTGTTAATATCTTGTAATTTAGGCCCAAAGTAACTCAGGGGGAATCTCTTTTTTGTTTTCAAACAAGCCAAGGAAAACAACAAAGTGCGATATTAATTTCAGATATTTATTCGTACCATCTACAAAATGTCTAACTGTTCTACAAATTCATGTCATTTGATGTCTGCTAAACTGTGCCAAATTGGTGAAGTTATTTCTATCAGGCCCTACCCCGGCAGTGATTTACATGGACTATGTGCACAGTTGTAGCTCGTATGACTATTTAAGAAGAAGGCTGTTACTCTTGGTACTACTGCATTCTTTTATGAGAACAACGGAACGTTTCATCAAGGGGAACCAACATGTCTAGATTACGACACTGGCCAAAACTGAACCTCTGCTGTTTCCAGCAATGTCCTTACAAATGCACTGACATTGCTGTGGAGACGAGAGGAACTCTTATACAGGCCAGTGGTAAAGATTCTGACTGCCAAGCTCTGTAGGACATTTTGCAAGTGCAGCATATAAAAAAAGTCTCGTAGGAAACAATGTGAGGGAATACACACCACAGTCCAGTTCGCCATGGAGGCTTTCACATGTTTGGCTGGACTCTGTTTGAAAGAAAGGGCAGTGGATGTTAATTCTGGGTAACATCTTAAAAACCACATTCATCATCTGTGTTACAATCAACATGTTGCAATTATAGTGCAAGCTTGTGGTGATGGGATGCTCCGGTTCCTTACTGTTTGGAGGAACACAGCTGTAGGAGATGTTGAGGTACTTGTAGATGCCACCACACGGATCAGAGAAGATGCTGTTTAAGGCCTTCAGAAGGCATGTCGTCCTTCCTTCACATCTTTACAGCAAAGACAAAGAGGCAAAATGTAAAACTGGTTTGCTGTTGATGAAACATGAGGTCACATGTCCTTAACTCACCTCTCCCTTACTATAGGGAGCGTTGTAGATGCAGAGCAGTCGGTCCTGCTGAGTTGATTCGCAGGGCGTCCAGCAGAGCAGGTGGTTTTATCTGTTCGCCCGTAACTGGCAGTGTGGATACGGATTACATTGGAACCTGAAGAGGAAGACATCAGAATTTGTAACAGAAGGAAAAGATAGCAGTACATATGTCGACTATAAGAAGATTCACTGATAACACCCTTAATTCCACTGGTTTTGGGGAGTTCAAAACTTTAGGCTGGTTTCGCTCTAAGATGGAATGTCCCCAGTGGATCTAGACTAGAGATACTTAAATGGCTGCTATGGAGAGATTTGGCATGCATGGTTGAGTTTTGTCCAGTGATACTGTTACTGGGACCAGTAAAGGTCTTAAGGGGACCAGTAGTAACT